>NW_024962258.1:2788507-2795978 GCF_019238085.1 Lagopus leucura
CCAACTCCCTCAGCCTGTCTTCATAGGGGAGGTGCTCCAGTCCCCTGATCATCTCTGTGGCTCTCCTCTGGATCCTCTCCAATAGTTCCCTATCTTTCTTGTACTGGGTGCTGCAGACCTGGACACAGTACTCCAGATGGGACCTCACAAGAGCAGAGTAGAGATAGACAATCACCTCCCTGTCCCTGCTGGCCACTCCTCTTCTGATGGAGCCCAGGATACCATTTGCTTTTCGAGCTGCAAGTGCACCCTACTGGCTCATTTTAAGCTTTTCATCCATCAAGACCCCCAGGTCTTTTTCCACAGGGCTGCTCTCAAGGACATCTTCCAGTCTGTATGGATGCCTGGGATTCCTCCAGCCCAAGTGCAAAACCTTGTACTTTGCTGTGTTGCCGTGCTGAACCACATTAGGTTCACCTGGGCCCACCTTTCAAGCCTGCTGAGGTCCCTCTGACTGGCACCCCTTCCATCCACCTTGTCAACCGCACCACTCAGCTTGGTGTCATCAGCAAACTTGTTGATGCAAACTTGCACTCAATTTGGTCACTGATGTCATTGATAAAGTTGTTAAAGAGCATCGGTCCCAAGACACACCCCTGGGGGATGCTGCTCGTTACCGGCCTCCACCTGGACATAGAATCATTGGTGACCACCTTCTGTCTGAGGCCTTTTAACCAAATTTCTTATCCATCAAGTTGTCCACCCACCAAATCCAGATCCCTCAAATTTGGAGATAAGGATGTGGTGGGGGACCATGTCAAAGGCCTTGCTCAAGTTCCGGTAAATGACATCGGTGGAAGCTGAAAAAAATTTCTGAAAATTTTGCAGGTGGAGAAAGTCAATGGTAGAGAACTTTGTGAAATCTGAGGCAGACAAACAACAAGCTACTCTAGTAGTTCTGTAACTAAGATGACTTGTGAACAGAATGTAGTTATTCTGACTTCCAAGTATTACTAGTTCAGTCAAAGCAACTTGATTCAAAAGGCCAGATTGCAGGCTGAGGCAAACAGCTTCAGTATGTGTGACAAAATATTGTTATTGTTCTTTTGCCTGGCTTCAGTAGGCACTAATGAAGCAAAGGCCTGTAAGAGGACTGGAATAATTTATGGTGGGTTTCTAAATAATACAAATGTTTTCTCCTGTAAGAAATGTATGCATTAGCAGACAATTTTGCTCACATGAGTCAATAGATGTAAAACTGGAATAGTTCTAAGTTGTAATGAAAGTGTAAATCACCAAATGACCATAAGAACCAATGAACACCAAATGAACTTGAAGGAAAACTTCAGTACTGCTTGATTTCTTTGGACAAACATAAAACTCAGATAAGACATATATATATTTCATACCTTCAAAAGACTGTATTTTTGAAGCTCAGGCTAAATTATCATCGTGCTGCATATTCACAAAACTTCATATCTGTTTTCTGTTAATAAGTAATTTAAAGTCAGATTAGATACATGTTTTTCACTCCTGATGACATCTGCAAAGGTAGTATTTATCTTCAGACCTGTATTTAGAATTTTTTTCATCCATAAATTTAGAAGCCTTTCTGTTAATGTTTCTAATCCTTAGAAAAGACTGAACTAGGGTCTGTGAGGGTGCACAAGGAAATTTTTCCTTGAAAATGAAATAAAGAGGAAGAATTTTAAGTATCTGAATCCTAGTTAACTGTGAAATAAATTCAATCAAGAATAACAAAGCAGGAAGGCAGGTGAATTAAAAGCGATTGGTAATGTAATTCCTCATTTGAGAAATAGGCACCTATTTGTCAACAAGAAAATAGAGAAAGATCAGGAGGGGAAGAAGAGAGGAGGGGAGAGGAAGGAGCGGGAGGGGAGGAGAGGGGAGGGGAGGAGAGGGGAGGAGAGGGGAGGGGAGGGGAGAGGAGGGAAGGGGAAAGGGAAAGGGAAAGGGAAAGGGAAAGGGAAAGGGAAATGGAAAGGGAAAGGGAAAGGGAAAGGGAAAGGGAAAGGGAAAGGGAAAGGGAAAGGGAAAGAGAAAGGGAAAGGGAAAGGGAAAGGGAAAGGGAAAGGGAAAGGGAAAGGGAAAGGGAAAGGGAAAGGGAAAAAGGGAAAGAGAAAAAGGGAAAGGGAAAAAGGGAAAGGGAAAGGATAAAGCTGTTAGAGTACCAGAACCAAAACAGACTCCTGGGTAATACTGCTTGTTACCAGCCTCCACCGGGACATAGAGCCATTGACCTCAACAATCCAGCTGCAATGCTCCAACCTGTTCCTTTTCCACCAAATTGTCCACCCTTGAAATCCATCTCTCTCTCATTTAGAGATAAGGATATGGTAATAGACCACGTCAAAGACACTGTAGAAGACCAAGTAAATGATATCAAATACCTTCCCTTTGTCTACTTGTGCCATCACTCCATCATAGAATGCCACAAGATTGGTGAGGCAAAACCTTCCCTTGGTGTTTCACCATGGCATGGCTGTCTTTGAACACCCATTCATTCATCAAGTGCCTTAACATCAGTTCCAGACTGTCTTAACGTGTCTTCTGGGAGCCACTGCTTCATGTTCTTCCCAGGCACACTGGTGAGACTCACCATCCTGTAATTCCTGCCTGCTTTCTTATTCTGAGGAATGAAGCGTTCTTGAGCTCTCTGAAAAGGATTCTTAAAAAGAAGCCAGCTTTGTTCTACTCCTTTGTCTCTAAAGAATTTTTCCCCAGAGATCTTGTTCAACAATTCCTTGAATAACCTGAAGTTCATCCCTTGGCCTCCTCTTCTCCAGACTGGACAGGTCAAGGTCTCCAGCCCCTCTAACATGACATGCCTTCCAGGATTTTTACCAGCTTCGGTGCCCTCCTCTGGATGCTTTCAAGGACCTTAGCATTCTTTTTACACTGGGGAGCCAAGAGCTTAATTCAATTTTCAAGATAAGTCTATGCCGGAGCTAAATATATTGGAAGAATAATTTTTTATTAACTAGCTGGTGACGCTGTATTTTAATGGAACCCAAAATGCAATTTTCACTTGTGGCTGCCAGGGCACACTGCTGGCTGATGCTGAGCTGCTGTCATCAGCAGCCCCAGGTTCCTTTCTGCTGTGCTTCTCTTCACCCACTCGGCTGTCAGTCTGTTCCTGTGTCTGGCATTACTCCATCCCACAACACCTGGCATTTTCCTTCACCTCTTCATGAATGTGAGTGCTCTGCATGTGCAGCAGTTTCCACTTTCTACTTGATGTGAAAAAGCATGCCAATGTCACAGAATTTTAGCACCTCTCTGCATAAGTTTTGGATTCTGCAGAAATTCTCTCTAGCAACAGAATTAGACAGTGATATAATCTATTGCATCTGTAATAGGATAAATTGTCTGAAAATAACTTTTAAGAATTCAGTCACATGCATATGTACTTCCTATCCTTAGCATACTTTTCTAAGCATAATCTCAGAATGATAACAATTATTATTATCCAATAATAATGAAATGAAATAAGAGAATGTATCATTTCTATTCCATGAACAGTAAGTTCTCCACTCCTTCATGGAATGACATACAATTCTACCATTAATCATGAGAGCAGCTTTTCTATATTGTGAGAACAGCCTTTAGCAGCCTTTTGCATAACTTGAGTGGATACAAGTGGGAGGACACGAGGCTTGTATAAATGTAAGCTCAAGAATGAAAAGCAGAGGTGGCAGGACTTGTCAAGTGAAGATAAGAAAGTAGAATAGATGTCCTGGTGTTGAAGATAAGATGGCAATATAGATGCCTCAGCTCAATGTAACATCAGTGGGAACTTGTTCAGGCTACCCCTCCTTAAATGGTTGTAACTTCACAGTGAAAATGATTACTAGCCTTCATCCTATTAACACCAGAAATCCCCACCACATTCTTAGGAGCATGCCTGAAAGGGTGGGACATTATGTTAATTATTTCTTGGAATTCCTGCCCATGTTCTTGGAATGTAATGAATATGTATACTCTATAGCTTTAAATATATAGTCACTGCTTTTTGAGGTGTGCAAATCTGGTGGAGCAATCCCCCACACACCCAGTGCTCTAATAACGGGAATACCTGCTTGACATAACTCACTGGCATGTCAAGTTACTTTGTCAGCTTTATCAGCTTGAACCCCTATATACTACTTTATTTAATCCACAAACAAAATGAATGATCTTTCTCTTGATGGCAAGTCCTACAATACCAAAAATATGAATTTACATGCAAGTTTTCCATGTCTTTTCATTCTCACAACATCCTTCCAACTCTTAATCCATAATTACATTAATATGTACTGTTATATTAGACAAAAATAGCTCTGCTCCATTCAGTACTCAGTATGCACATTATCTGTATTACTTTTCCCTCTGGATGCACATAAATTTAAATATATATACCTTCTGCATACATATAGAAATGGAAAAACAAATTAAAAATCTGTCAAACAGAATGCCTTTTGATTTTACTTGGCAGAACTTGACTCAGCAGGTCATCTTTGATCAAAATCTTCCACTGTCAGTGACTGACAGAGACTGGTTTATCACTAGTCTCTAGAAATAGGAAGGAGAAGCTCCAAACCTAATTATCAAGTATGGCTGGCTTGATAAGAACTATCTGCCTTGTTTTGGGTTCCCCATAATAGCTCAGTTCTATTCAGAATCTGTATTTTCTTAAAAAATAAAAATAAAAATTCTATCTGTCCTAACTACTAAATGAAGAGACCAGAGGACTGTCAATGCATGAGTACCACAAACTCTCATGATTCTGAGAAAATAGAAGTGTTGGTAATGATCCTGTGTCTCTGAATTGATCCATCAAAATGCTGAGTTCCTAATGTCTCTTCTTTCTTCTTATTACAGCCCCAGAGGATATTGGTGTGGACCTGGAAGGAGAAAAAGGGATTTCCTTATTATAGTGGGAGAGCAATCTTGGAAGTCTAGAGAATAAATTTATTCCCATCCCTTACATTTCGTTGATAGCAGTTAGAAACCAGAGTGCAGGAGGAATTTTCTTGGACAGTGAAAGGAAGTAATGACTCTTGGCAGATCTGATCCTGGCCATACATAATCTATGCCACACATTCCCCATAGACAAAATGTACTTTACTTCATTAAAGTAACTCATGAATACTGATTGTCATAGAATGGCTTGGTCTTGAAGGGACCTTAAATATTTAATATGTCTAGTGGATAGCAACCCTGGCCATGGGAAGGGTGTTGAAACTAGATGATCCTTAAGGTACCTTCTAACCCATTCTACATTTCTACAGGTTTACAGGACAGAGCACCAAAGAGGCCAAGGCTGTTTGAAAACCTTATAAAACTCTCACACAAAAGATTTGCATATTCTTTTCACTGTATGGAAAATAAAATTTAATCCATCTTGAAGATGAGGTCATAATACTAGTAATTATTGAAATTCACCATGAGATCCCTAGAGTTCAAATATAAAAAGGACTTAAAAAATATATATATTTATAACCACCAAAACATTACACTAAGTTGTTTTTTACTGAGAGCTGCAATTTATGGTGTATTTTGAACCTCGGTAGCATCTGGCTTCTTGGCAGGTTCCACTGAAAACTGGCAGCTTAGGACTAACATGTCTGTCAGATAGTAAGGCACTGCTGATGGACAGTGCTTATATCATTTTCCCAGATGTCTTTCATTTTAAAATTCCTATTAAATCTATGAAATCTGTACATCTGTTTACAAAGAGATTACTATGTGCATTTTGAAAGAAGTGTGATAGTTAGAGGAATTTTTTATTTAATTGACTTTTCTGTACTTTTTCTGATAAGCTGTAATAATTAAAGCTACCTTTTTGCTGTTTCTAATTTCTGTTAAGATAGATTCTACTTTATGATGCATCCATTTCATTTTCTGTGATTTCTGTTGGTTTGTTTGTTTTGGTTTCTTTTGTTTTCGTTTGTGTGTTTTGAGGGTTTTTATTTGTTTGCTTTGGATTATTTTTTTTGGGGGGGTAGTTCATGTAGGTTTTTTTTTCTAAGCTTTTAAGTGTAACATAGAAGCAGCCTGTAGATCTATTCTAAACTTATAGATATTAATAAGGTGTTGGACACCCAAGTTCCTCTGAATATGGAAGGAGAGTTGAAAAAAATCCTTAAATATTTTTTTGAGGGTTACACATGCATATGCTATTATTTGTGCTTCAGAGAGTTCTGTTTCTGATAAGTGTATGGTTTTGCTGTCAGTGACAGAATGATGCTGTCATCAGTGTTCTATTTTCCTTTTACCTCAAAGCAGCAATTCTTTCTGAAGTGAGGAATCTTCAGTTCGCTTTACCTTTCAAACAACTATTTTTTTTTTTTTAACATGGAATCAATGACAACATTAACTCAGCAGATTGATTCTGATCCCTCACATTTTCACTGCCGTATTAATTGGTTAAAAATAATTTGACCTTTCTTACACATCTTGTGTAATTCACTACAGGAACAGATCACTGAACCAAAGATGAGCAAATGGCATTGGAAATTTCCTCTTCATAAGTCAGTACGTGAGGTCAGTCAGCAGCTTTGCTAGTAGAGGTTAAGTAGCCCGGTGGCATGAAGTATAGGCCAGTTGAGATACAAGGGTGGTGACCTTTAGACAGTATTAAATTTAGTTCATTTACCTGAATGCTCATTGGAAAAGGAATAGTAGAAAGCACACACACACACACAAAAACAAAACAAAACAAAACAAAACAAAACAGAATAATCTAAAAATGAGTTGCTTAGAATATTATTCCATGATTATTTTATTCAGAAAGCACTTAAGAATACCGTAGAAATAAGGAATGTCAGGGATCCTGTCAGTTAAGAACATATATATATACGTGAAAGCAATTACTTCAAAGTTGATGAAGCAAAAACATTTAGAATTAATACATTTTTGCAAAAAACGTTTCTTAGCAATATGTCATATTCATTTATATTAGCAGAATCATTGTAGCATTATATGAATAAATCAATTAATATCATTAGCATTAATTAATATCATTATTAGAATGGGGAGGGGGAAAGAGACGTTATATTCAGGAGCAACCACATTTTCTGTGTTATAACCACCTGCAAAATAGCATTTATCTAAGCACATTGTACAATGAGCTGTAATATTTACCAGGCAAACCTTTGGCATCACGACTGGCTTTACTGTGTCTCCATCAAGGACAACACACTGAAAGAGCAAACAACAGTAACCCAGAGATTCTAGCTATGAGAAGAAATACAGGTTGCTATGTAGTAATTCATGCAGGTTTAGTAACAGCAGATGGATATTTTGAGTGGAATTGATGCCCATTTGGCTCCTGTCCCTTTGTTTCCAGAAGTTTGAATTTTAAAGTAAACCAGCCACAAAATGTGTTGAGGTGTTAGAACCTGAACATGTCTGATCCTTCTTTCTCATCTTGGGGATAATAGTCAGAGACATTCATGTATCTACTTCCCCAAAGGTGAAAGGAAAGGAAAGGAAAGGAAAGGAAAGGAAAGGAAAGGAAAGGAAAGGA
>NW_024962258.1:2866583-2928196 GCF_019238085.1 Lagopus leucura
GCGCCCCCCCCCCCCCCACCTGGAAGGGCCAGATCCCGTGACTTCTGTAATGTACAGGGATAGGTACTTGGAATTGGGGCAGTGACACTTTAATGCCCCGTACACTACATGATGTTTTGATGTGGAATACTGAAACCCAAAAACAAACAAACAAAAAAAAAAAACCAAAAACAAAAACATAGAACCATGACATTCCACCCCTTATTCTACATCGTTACATCATGCTTAAAATATATATACATATATACAAACAAACAAAAAATGATTAAAATGCACACATGGCTATATACATATACATAGAATTAGTAACTGCACTCCCCCGGCATCAAGTTTCCTTGTGGTACACATTGAACATCCCCATTCTTCTGCATCACCCACCAAGTGGATCCTGGTCCCTGGGCAAAAACTGTACCACGGAGAGGTTTGCCCTTTCCAGAAGCTGGAAGAACCCAAACTGCCTTTCCTAACATGTTCTTTACATGTACAACAGGGACTTTATCTCCCTCTACGGTATGTAGGGAACTGGATTGGTTAGGACCATCACGATTGATAGATCCTCTGGTATTGACTAACCAGGTGGCTTCTGCCAAATGCTTCTCCAAGTGCTTAAATGTTCCGCCACCCAGTGCTTTTAGCATCGTTTTTAACAATCCATTGTATCGTTCAATTTTACCAGAGGCTGGTGCATGATAGGGAATATGGTAAATCCACTCAATGCCATGATCTTTGGCCCAAGTATTTACAAGAGAATTTTTGAAATGAGTCCCATTATCTGACTCAATCCTTTCTGGGGTGCCGTGTCGCCACAGGACTTGTTTCTCGAGACCCAGTATGGTGTTTCGGGTGGTAGCATGGGGTACTGCATATGTTTCGAGCCACCCAGTGGTTGCCTCCACCATAGTAAGCACATAATGCTTACCATTGCGAGATCGTGGCAAGGTGATATAATCAACCTGCCATGCCTCCCCATATTTGTACTTTTGCCATCGCCCTTCCTCCCACAGAGGTTTCATTCTCTTGGCTTGTTTGATGATGGCACATGTTTCACAGTTATGAATAATCTGTGCAATGGCATCCATAGTTAAGTCCACCCCTCGGTCTCTAGCCCATTTGTATGTTGCATCTCTCCCTTGATGACCTGAGGTCTCATGGGCCCACCGAGCCAGAAATAATTCACCCTTGTTCTGCCAGTCCAGGTCTATTTGAGCCACCTCAATTCTGGCAGCTCGATCTACCTGATGGTTATTTTGCTGTTCTTCAGTAGCCCGACTCTTGGGCACATGAGCATCTACATGGCGCACCTTTACAACTATAGTCTTTGTTCGGGCAGCAATGTCTTTCCACAGTTCAGCAGCCCAAATAGGTTTACCCTTTCTTTGCCAGTTATTTTGCTCCCACTGCTGTAACCACCCCCATAAGGCATTCGCTACCATCCATGAGTCAGTGTAAAGATAGAGCACTGGCCACCTCTTCCGTTCAGCAACATCTAAGGCCAGTTGGACAGCCTTTACCTCTGCAAATTGGCTTGATTCTCCTTTCCCTTCTGTGGCCTCTGCAACTTGTCGTGTGGGGCTCCACACAGCAGATTTCCATCTGCGATGCTTTCCCACAGTACGACACGATCCATCTGTGAACAGGGCATACTTCTTTTCATTCTCTGGTAGTTCATTGTATGGTGGGGCTTCTTTAGCACGTGATACTTCTTCTCCTGGTGGTGTTCCAAACTTTTTACCTTCAGGCCAGTCCATGATGACCTCTAGGATTCCTAGATGGCTGAGGTTCCCCATCCGCGCTCGCTGTGTAATCAACGCAATCCACTTACTCCAAGTGGCATCAGTAGCATGATGGGTGGAGGGAACCTTTCCTTTAAACATCCAGTTCAGCACTGGCAGTCGAGGTGCCAGAAGAAGCTGTGTTTCAGTACCGACTACTTCAGAAGCAGCCCGAACCCCCTCATATGCAGCTAAGATCTCCTTTTCAGTTGGAGTGTAGTGCTCTTCAGACCCTCTGTACGCCCAACTCCAGAATCCCAGGGGTCGGCCTCGGGTCTCTCCTGAGGCTCTTTGCCACAAACTCCAAGTGGGACCGTTCTCTCCAGCAGCAGTATAGAGGATGTTCTTTATACCCTGTCCCGTCCGTACTGGCCCTAGGGCCACGGCACGGGCTATCTCCTGTTTAATCTGTTCAAAAGCCTGCTGCTGCTCAGGGCCCCATGTAAACTCATTTCTCATTTGCGTCACATAATAAAGGGGGCTTACAATGAGGCTGTAGTTTGGAACATGCATTCTCCAAAAGCCCACTGCACCCAGAAAAGATTGTGTCTCTCTTTTGCTAGTGGGTGGAGACATAGCAGTGATTTTGTCGATCACATCTGTCGGGATGTGACGACGGCCATCTTGCCACTTTATACCTAGGAACTGAATCTCCTGGGCAGGTCCTTTCACTTTGCTTCGCTTAATAGCAAAACCAGCACTCAGAAGAATTTGGATCATTCGCTCTCCTTTTGTGAAGACTTCTTCTGCTGTATCGCCCCACACAATGATGTCATCAATGTACTGCAGGTGCTCAGGAGCACTGCCCTGTTCCAATACAGTTTGGATCAACCCATGGCAAATGGTCGGGCTGTGTTTCCACCCCTGGGGCAAACGGTTCCAGGTATACTGAACGCCCCTCCATGTGAAAGCAAACTGTGGCTTACATTCTTTGGCCAAAGGAATGGAAAAGAAGGCATTAGCAATGTCAATGGTGGCATACCATTTGGCCGCTTTTGACTCCAGTTCATACTGGAGTTCTAACATGTCCGGCACAGCAGCACTCAGTGGGGGTGTGACTTCATTCAGGCCACGGTAGTCCACCGTCAGCCTCCATTCTCCACTGGCTTTACGCACTGGCCATATGGGGCTGTTAAAAGGTGAGTGAGTTTTGCTGATCACTCCCTGGCTCTCTAGTTGACGAATTAACTTATGAATGGGGAGCAAAGAATCCCTGTTGGTGCGGTACTGCCGCCTGTGCACCATTTTTGTGGCAATCGGTACCTGTTGCTCTTTTACTCGCAGCAGCCCCACAACAGATGGATCTTCTGACAGGCCAGGCAAAACAGACAGCTGTTTAATGTTGTCTATGTCCACAGCAGCTATTCCAAAGGCCCATCGATACCCCTTAGGATCCTTGAAATGCCCCCTTCTGAGATAATCAATACCTAGTATACATGGAGCCCCTGGGCCCGTCACAATAGGATGTTTCTGCCAGTCCTTACCAGTGAGGCTTATCTCAGCCTCCAACACAGTCAATTCTTGAGAGCCCCCGGTCACTCCAGAAATATAGATTGATTCTGTCCCTTCATGACTCGAGGGCATCAGAGTGCACTGTGCACCAGTGTCCACCAGGGCCTTATATTTCAGTGGTTCTGATGTGCCAGGCCATCGAATCCACACAGTCCAATATACTCTATTATCCCTTTCCCCCCCCTGACTGAGGGCAGGGCCCCCCTATTCATTACCTGTGGTAACTGGAGCAACTGCACTGGTGGTAGATCTGCCTTGTAATTCTTTCACCCATGCTCGCAGTACAGCAGTAGGTTCACGGTGCCACTTCCTCATGTCTTCTCCATGGTCACGTAGGTAATACCATAAGACAATTCATGGTGTATTATCCCTTACTTGAGCTGGAGAGCGTTTGCGTCTAACAGCTGAGATTTTTGATGATGCACGTGAGAAGGAAGGTTCATCGTCTTTAGTTAGGTGGGCTCGCATCATCTCCTTCATCTCCTTGATCTCCTTCATTAAACTCGTTTGATTATCCTGATCTTCATCAAGCGTTTCTGATACTGCTACAGGTTTGTCACGGTTAATCAGTTGAGACACTTGCTCCGTCATTTTTGATATAGCAGCCACAGCAGCATGAATTGGGGACAGCAATTGTTCGTAGTTTTGGAGCGTAACAATTAATTCATAAACTAAAGGCGTTCTCTGTTGTTCCTGGTATCTGTCACACGCTGACGTTAGTGTAGCGGCGTATTTGTCCGGTGCTGTTGTCACGATTTTCTGCCATATCTCAGGCGTCGTCCTCACCTTTTCAGGGTCGCGGTTTTGGTGTGGTTGGTTAGGAACAAAGTCAGGGTCATACAACATTTCCACCACGCCTATTTCCCTCAAATACCCTTTTCCACTGTATCCCATTTTTTCATCGCAATCTTCAAGCCATTTTTGAAGGGATACTTTTCCTTCACGGCTATTAACACTCGTTCCCAGAGGGAGGCAGCCTCATCCGAGCACCGACTAATTCCTCTATCAATAGCTGGATCTCTGGCAATGGCACCTAGTTGGCGAGCTTCATTACCATCCAGAGACAAGCTATGGGCCCCACTGTCCCAACAGCGAACCAACCAGGAAACAAGACTTTCATTCGGGTGCCGTGTAAACTCCTTTCTTGAACCTTGGATTTCAGTCATCTTTAGAGGCCGGCGAGTAGTAATAGAGACTTCCTCTTCATCACTCTCTTCTGCATGTCTCTTAGTTTTCGCTTTTGCCTTTCGCGATGGTGGTGGTTCTGAGGAGGGCCCCTCGCCTGGATCTTCCTCCTCCTCCTCTTCTTCTCTTTTTCGTTCAAGACGCAAAGACACTTGTTTCCATTTCTTGCCCTCCACAGGAGCAATCGGTATTGTTACTGGTGTTTCCTGTGATTGATTAGATTTGACTTGGGGATTTTCCCCTTTGGCTTGAACCTCAGCTCGGAAACTCTCTCTCTCCAGAATGGTATTATATAGGGCACGGTAAGCACAAGCCAAACCCCAAATAAGTCGTACCTCCTTAGATTTATGTAAGCCGCATAGTCCCTGACTCAAATACTGGCTTAGTTTCTCAGGATCCCACAGGTGTTCAAGAGTAAAATCCCATGACACTGCGGGTCCCCATGCTTCTAAAACCTTTCCTAAACCTCTCCATATTCCCTGCCAATCATCATTCTCTAGTTTTGGAAGAGACTCCTTTCCCTTAATACAAATGAATTGGAATACATTCAGGAAAACTGATGACACGAACAACAACATGGGTATTAATTCAGGATTCAAAAAACGTTTGACAAACCGAGAAGAAAACCCAGAGACTGGTCTGAACATTGTGTTGTTTGTAAAATTAGCTATTCCATTTGGGATGTAGCTGTTTGTGAAATTAGCTACTCCATTTGGGATGTAGTCGTTTGTGAAATTAGCCATTCCTTCTGGGATGTAGATGTCAAAGTTCAAATCATACCACATTGCAAATAGGTAAAACATAGGTGTCTCCATCAGTGCCCTTAGATAGTTATATATGGATGCAATTCCAAAACACACAAGTGTGAGATGGATTATTGGCCAGTAGGTTGTGACTAACACCATTGCTTTAAATCCTTTACCCAGCACCCCCACGATAACGAGTGGGTTCATCGCTGATGCTAGCTAAAAAAGGGTTAATGAATTGAAGCTAACAAGAGCAGGGAAAAAAAAAGGAAAAAAAAGGAAAAAAAAAGGAAAAAAAAGGCACTACTCAGACTAAGCATTGCTCAAAGTTTACAAATATCCCAGAAAACTGGCAGTACGCCTAATCTTTCAAGGTCAGGTTTTCCAGCACAGAAACCTGAACTACTGATAATGCTCCCTAACGAAGCTCTCTAAGAGCAGAGAGAAAAAAGGATTCGTTCAAAAAACTAAAAAGCAGTCGTGCCTCACGTTGGGCACCAATAATCTGTCACGGAGTTGACCAGATCAATCTATGTCCGTGACAGGGGTGACAGGCCTCTGCCCTCCCCCCCCACCCCAGTCCCACAAAAATGGGAAGGAAGGAAGGGAGGAAAAGAACAGCGGCAACAATCTATGGAGGAAAACTTATTTTACTATAATGCTGTAATGTACAGGGATAGGTACCTGGGATTGGGGCAGTGACACTTTAATGCCCCGTACACTACATGATGTTTTGATGTGGAATACTGAAACCCAAAAACAAAAAAAAACAAAAAAACAAAAACAAAAACATAGAACCATGACAGTACATTTTCTGCTTATTCTGTAAACGATGAGTACAATGTTACGAGCATTGTGTAGAGGAAAGGACTTTTATAAGAAAGGTTTGAAGCTTAATCAACATTTCCTCCTCAAGTGTTTGAAAGAGTATGTATACCAAGAAAAGAAAGAATGAGTCAGTATACACCTAAAGCAGGTAAAGAAGTAATGAGATAGAATTAGGAAATTAATGTTTAAGTTAAATTAATATTTAAACTATAAAATGAAAAAGACTTTTTGATACTGAAAGTCACAAGCCTCTGAAAATGTTTCATAACTGTATTGGCTTTGGCTGGGATAGAGTTAATCTTTTTAACATAGTTTGTGTGGTGGTGCGGTTTGGATTTTTGATTAACACAATATTGTTGTTAATGAACCATCTTATTGCAAGCATTGCATAGTATAGGCCTAGGACTTTTCAGCTTCTTGTGTTACCCTGTTAATGAATAGCTGGGGATGCACAAGCAGATGAAAGGGGACAGGATCAAGACAGTTGATGCAAGCTGTGCCATCATATTCAGCAATAAGATTGTTGGGAATTAGGGAAGAGAGGGGAAGGTGTTCGAAATTAGGGCATTTGTCTTCCAAAATAATTGTTACATATTGTGAAACCCACTTTTCTGAAGGTGACTGAACATCTGCCTGACAATGGGAAATAGGGAATTAATTACACTACTTCATTCCTCTTTGCTCATGCATACAGTTTTTGCTTTACCTATTGAACTGTCTTTATTTCAACACAGGATTGTTTTCTCACTTTGACCTTCCCAGTTCTCACTCCCTTCCCATTGGAGGTATATGAGCAAGCAGCTGCATAGTGAATGCTGGAGTTAACCTTAAAATATTAAAGAAAGACTAAAGAATTATTTCCTAGGAAAATTAAAAGTACTTGGGCACAAAATGAGGAAATACTGTAATGAGGAAATATTCAAAGAAAAACTGGGCAGGTAATGACATAAATTATACATCTTTATTTTTGTTTGTTCTTTTTCAACTTCAGTATTGAATATTACGTGTCAAGAGGTTCTGCAAGAACACAACTATTCTTCAAGCTGACATAAAGCAGTAATTCTTAAGTTTCTTGTCATCAGATACTGTCATTAAATTGCAAATCTCTATAATATTTAAGAGTCTTTAAGTCCTCTAGTCAGTTATTATGCAACTGGTAAAGTCCAAACAGATCATTGATACTTAAACAGCTATCACTGTTTTAAATTTCCTATTGCAGAATCAAAAATGTCTCTCATCCATAATTCATAAGTTGTGTAAGAACAGCAATTAATAGCTTGCTGTAGCCCTATAATCCATGAGTTGAAGTCCCATGTAGGATTTAAGGCCAATGTAATTCAAATGAGATTATGAGTAGAGTAACAATTGTATCTGAACAAGAGCGCTAAAAATCTTTCAGCTTGATTCTGAGGGAAAAAATTGTTTACGTGAATATGTAATTACTTTGTGAGATGACTATAGATCATAGTTAATAGGACAACAAGACAGTGAATTTGTCCTTGAGGATAGAATGCAGATTTGCATTTAAGATATACTTAGAGACTGTCCTACAGAGCTTAATTCTATTTTGTTGGCTTTTATGAAAAATATGTGTGGAAAAAAAAAAAAAAAAAAAAAAAAAAAAAAAAAGTTCTCTACTCCAAGTCTAATCTGTAAACTTTACAGCAGTTAAATACCCTTTTCAGCATGGGTCCCAGACAATTCTACTGATAATGCAAACAGGTCTCATTCAGTCATTAATGGATACTTAAGGTATTTCATTCTCAATACCTATTTTATATCTTTGTGTCTTTGCTAAGCTACTAGGTATGTTGAACAAAAGAAGTAAGAATTATTCTCCAGAATTAAAAGCTTGTAAGAAACTAAAATTAGAAGAGGAGATGGCTAAAAGAAAAATAATGTAGTTATTTATGATTTAAGAAGTATTAGCTTTCTGTACTGAATCCGTGGAACACTACGAAGCAGTGAATTGTGTGCAGATAACAATTTTCTTAGTGTACTACTGCTATAACAAATATAAAAAACATAAGCGATTATTAATTACTCATTTAAAATAATCACCTATAATGTCACACAAAAGTGAAAGAAAAAAAATTTTCAGTAGTGTTAAGTGCAAATCTTAATATGGCATAACATAAGGTGTGGGACTCAAAACTTAAAAAACAAAAACAAAAACAAAAACAAAAACTCTTAGATATGTTTGCCACAATAAAATATATGGAATAATATTAATGAATAAAAAACAAAAAGTTAATGAAATAAAAAGAAAAACAGATTGCATGCTGGCCACCAAATTGATGCAACCCTATTTTCTCTAATTCTCTGAGTGTGAAGCTTCAACCAATTGTTTTGTTTAGCTGTATGCTGAAAAGGTTTTCCAAAATCCTAAAAGAACATGAATTGTTTTCCCTTGGTCAATTAGGTGAACAACTTTCTCATAAAAATAAATCAGGTTAATTAAATAAGGACTTTCCCCTTGTGAATATATGTTTCCCCCTGGGTAATATATGTCTCTTACATGACTGCATAATGTTACACGTGATTTTTTAATAACTATCATAAACAATCTCCTTAATGATTTATCCATAATTAAATACAGATATGGCCTCATCTTGAGTATTAGCAAGTAAGATAGAAATGTTCTTGAGAGTCCAGCAGAGGGTTGCAATGATGATTAGTCTTTGAGTAGCAATTGGGTTAAAGGAAATGCAGAGGGACCTGAAGAAGAGAAGATTCGAAAGGGAATCTTATCACTGTTAATAAGTATCTGAAGTGCAGGGGACAAATGGATGATATGAGGCTGAAAATAAGTGATGTGCAGTGACAGGACAAGAGGCAATGGGCAAAAACTACAACACAGGATGTTACATAAAAATATGAGGAAGAACTTCTTTACTGTGAAGGTGACAGAACATTGGAACAAGCTGATGAGAGAGATCATGGAATCTCCTTTCCTGGAGATATTCAAGCTGGATGCTTCCTGTGCAAGCTACTGCAGGGAAACTTCTTTAGCAGGGTGCTGGATCTGATGGTCCCTAGAGGACTCTTCCTGACTCTACAATTCTATGATTCTGTGACTGTGTGCAGTTCTTGACTCCAAAATATAAAAGGAATGATGAAGTCATTTGAAATTATCTAGAGTTATACAACAAAGGACTGGTAAAAGGACTAAAGGCATATCCTACAAGGAGATTCTTAATACCCTTGGGGGGTCTAGTTTGGAGAAAAGGAGTCTGTGAGGTGACTTTATTGATCTCTGCAACCTCCTGAGGAGAGGAAATACATAGGTGCCAGGCTCTGCTTCTGTTCACTAAAAGTAGGATCCATAGAAATGGCCCAAATTCCTGAAGTAGTTCGGACTGGACATTAGAGAAAATTTCTTTACCATGAGGGTGGTTGAACATTGAAACAGACCTCCTTGAGAGATGGATGATTACCTATTCTAGTCAGCGTTGAGGAGACATTTGGAAAATGGCTCCAATAAAGATTTAAATTTTTTGTTAATCCCACGGAGGGTCAAGCAGTTGGTTACAATGAATATTGAAAGTCCTTTCCAACTGATTGTTGTATTGTATTCAGTTCAGTCCAGTTCTAGTCTATTTTATTTTGTTCTGTTCTGCTGTATGTCACTTTTTTTTTTCCAGTATCCACCAAGCTCCTTACTATAATGCCATACTATTAACAGTATGTCTTTCTGCAGAAGAAATAAAATCTGTTTATATATACATATATATATATATACACACACCATATATGTATAACATATATATATATATTATGGTTTAAATAAATTATTGTAGTGTTAGGAATAGACTTTTAAATTTTATGTTACTCTTAGTGATCATACTGAAACATATGGGGAATTCTAACTAGTACTATAGGCTTTTTGCAGAATTTAAATACACTTAAATAATAGTATAATACTTTAATTTCCTGTAAAACATAGACTGATTCAACATCGGAAATTCCTGGAAGAAAAGTGGAAAAGCTTTGGTAGAAATGCTGAATCATAGAATTATAGAATCACAGAATCACAAGGTTGGAAACAACCTACAAGATCATCTAGTCCAACTGTCTCCCCATCACCATTGCCACCACAAGCACTAAACCATATCATGCAGCATGTCGTCCAGATGCCTCTTGAACACTGCCAGGGACGGCGACTCCACCACCTCTCTGGGCAGCCATTCCAGTGCCTGACCACTCTCTGACAGAAAAAGTTATTCCTTATGTCTAATCTAAACCTCCTCTGATACAACTTGTGGCCATTACCCCCGTGTCCTGCTCATTGCCTGGGAGAAGAGGCCAAATCCCTCTCACCCACAGCCTCCCTTCAGGAAGTTGTGGAGTGCAATGAGGTCTCCCCTGAGCCTCCTCTTCTCCAGACTGAACAATTCCAGCTCCCTCAGCTGCTCCTCATAAGACTTGTGCTCCAGACCCCTCACCAGTTTCGTTGCCCTTCTCTGGACATGCTCCAGGGCCTCAATGTCTTTCCTGTAGTGAGGAGACCAAAACTGAACACAATACTCGAGGTGCGGCCTCACCAGTGCTGAGTAGAGGGGGATGATCACCTCCCTGCTCCTGCTGGCCACACTATTTCTAATGCAGGCCAGGATGATTTGCTCTGTTCTGCACTGTCTGTGTATGCTTTTAAAAGGATCCAATGAAGTAAAAAATATGTTCCAAACAGCACAAAGAACAGACCCGTGTGACACATTTCTTTCTTTGAAGTCATCAAATAATATTTGCCCCCCTCCCCTTCGAAGTCATCAGCATCAATGCCCTTGTCATAATAGACAAAATCTCTGATATTTGTTGGAACACTTCCATAGTGCTTACAAAGCATAATAAATCATAGAATCATAGAATAACTTGGGTTGGAAGGAACCTTAAAGGACGTATAATTTCAACCTCCCCTGCAACAGACAGGAACACTTCCTACTATGTAAGGCTGCCCAGGTCCCCATTCAGTCTATCCTTGAACGCCCTCAGGAAAATACTAACAAGTAATAAACGACCAAAATAATAAACTACTAATAAATACTATGTACTACATTTAATATGCTTTATCATTTACAGATTTTTTTCCCATAACATCCCTGCACTTTCTAGAAAGTAGAAAAGAATTGCTACTGCAATAAGCAATCAACCAGCTGTATCCTTGTTACCTGTCTTGATTGATGGTAACACTTTCAGCCCTTTCATGACTTCTAGAAATCTATTTCTATTTGACTTGAGCTGTAGTTTGAAAGCTACTTTTTCCATATGCTGAAAATTTCTTTCGTTATATCTCACTCTGCTGTTAAGTCTAATGCTTCTCTGCAAGACCTTGAAATGTAAATTCTAGCTATCATTACATCAACATATTCTTGCTTGCTGAGACCTCTTGTTTCCTGAGTTGACAGAAGGCTGTTTGCATAATATACAGGTTGCTGAAAACTAAGAAACTGCAATGTCATTTTATTGTAAATCTAGTCATTAGCTGGACTCCCAGTTTCAAAGTCAAAATGTTGGTTATAGCTGCTGCATTCTTGACTCTGTGCACAGCTTCTGATTTACTCCATAAACATCAGAAGATCACATTTATTAAAACGTACTCCCAGTATGAAAAGAAGTGAGGTTAAGATACAAGGCAAGCAACTATACAAATAAAACAACAGTGAGTATCAATTGAAACATAATATTGGACTGGTACTGTGAGTGCTCTTGGAAACTGTATCATTAACAATGCCTTAGTACACTGATGTTACAATGAGATGAAGAATTGCTAGGTATTAGTGTTTATTAATGAAGTACAAGTCTTATGAGGAGCCGATGATGGAACTGGGATTGTTTTGACTAGAGAAATGGAGGCTCAAGATAATCCATTGCTCTCTACAACTACCTGAAAGGAAGTTGTGGCAAGGTGGCAGTCAGCTTCTTTCCCCATGTGGCTAATGATAGCACAAGAGGGAATGGCTTCAAGCAATGGGAGATCGAGGTTGGGTGTCAGGAAAAAATCACTCTCTGAAAGAGTGGTCAGGCACTGGAATGGGTTGTCCACGGAAGTGGTTGAGTCACTATCCCTGCAGGTGTTCAAGAAAAGTATAGGTGTTGTACTAAGGACATGCTTCAGTGAGTGAATACTAGGGACAAGTGGATGATTGAACTGGATGATTTTGGAAGTCTTTTCCAATTTTGGTGATTCAATGAGTAAGAAAGAGTAACTTAATGAGCATATTAATTTGTTAGTAAATTTGTTGTTTACTTTTTTTTTTTTTTTTTTTGCTATTGTCAGAAGTGTCCATAATTTCATGTAAATGTGATACTGATCTGTTGCTGATATTCACTGAATAGCCAAAGAGAACCACATTGCCAGTTACAAACTCCATCAGTCATATCCTCCTTAATAACAGCACTTAAATGATCTTTCTTGGTATTAAATTTTTTAACTTTTATTGCAACACTAGCTTGAATCCAAGATTGAACTGAGAAGGGTCCTTTAGAAGAAGTACCTTTGTGGCTACTGTGATCATTTAAATAAAAGTATTCCTGTTTTAGTTAGTGTTTTGTCTACATTAATTTGCCTGGATTGGGTTTATTAGCCTGATTTAACCTAATTAGTTCTGCTGTAAAAGAAAGAGAGAAAATGCCTGCATTACTTAGAAATATCAAAGAGAAGTAATGCAATAACAAAATACTATATGACTTTAATGCAAGAATATAAAATCTGTTTTGTTAAAAATTTTATTAATATTCAGCATGAATGCTGATACTTGAGATATTCTGTGGAGTATTTATTACCACAATGGTTTCACCATAAGAGATTAATTTTACTTTGTGGGACCACATGTTTTATTACAGTGGACCAAACTGTGGTTTTACGTACGGAACTCGATTTGGATCTTTGGAGAACATATCTGAAGGTTGTGATGTTTGTACTAGAGTAAAAATACACTCAGACTGTTAAAAATATGACAGTCTGCAACATAAAATTAAATCAGCCGTTGCATTTTTCTAAATGCCGTGATTTACACACTGAATTAATTCTCTTAGAGTTATCTATATCAATCTTACAAAGTCCGTATGTTGGCTTCTTCAAGGGAAAAAAAAAAAAAAAAAAAAAAAAATAGAAGTATATGTCCTTTGAGGATATTTATACTGAATCACATTTCTTATCTGAACAGCCTGGAAGATCTGATGTTGTATAAAACTTAGCAAATGACATGAATTCTTATAACCCCCTGGTAATAATGGACATCACGCTGCTGAATTATATTTCCACAATCCAAAGTTTTAATGTATTTACTATCAAATGATACTTGCTCTGTCTGCATTTCAAAATAATAATTGTAATATAAAAAGGTGATTTTCGCCTTCTACTCAGCTCTTGTGAGACCCCGTTCGGAGTTCTGTATTCAGGCCTGGAACCCCCAGCACAAGAAAGAAATGGAGCTGTTGAAACAGATCCAGAGGAGGGCCACTGAGATGATCAAAGGGCTGGAGCACGTTTCCTGTGACGAAAGGTTGAGGGAACTGGGCTTGTTTAGCTTGGAGAAGAGAAAGCTCTGAAAAAAAGCTCATTGTGACCTTCCAATGTTTGAAAGGAGTATATAAAAAGGAGGGGGAACAGCAGTTTACAAGGGTGGATAGTGATAGAACAAGGGGGAATGGTTTTAAACTGAGACAGGGGAGGTTTAGGTCAGATATTAGGAGGAATTTTTTCACACAGAGGGTGGTGGCACACTGGAACAGATTGCCCAAGAAGGTTGTGGATGCCCCATCCCTGGAGGCATTCAAGGCCAGGCTGGATGTGACTCTGGGCAGCCTGTCTAGAGGTTGGTCACCCTGCACACAGCAGGGTGTTTGAAACTCGCTGATCACTATGGTCCTTTTCAACCCGTGCCATTCTATGATTCTATGAATAATGATAATAATAACAAATTAACCCTGGAATTATCCATCCTTGTCTTAAATGCAAGTGAAGATGTAGTAGCATTCTACCAATGAAACACAAGAAGGATCATTCCACTCAGTACTAATTTGCATTCATTAGTTATGCAAAGGCTTTTATTATCTTACTTAACCTTAACTTACCTTATTTAAGTAACAAAAATAAAAGTGAAACTAATAGCAGTTTTAAACCCAGGAAGGAGATATTACTTTTTCAGTAACTGAAAACTACAAATGTATATGATATATTTTCAGCATTCTATTCCTTTAAATTTGTATAGTCATGCTTATCTCCAGCCTGTGTTATGAGTCAAAGCTGAGATCAACAGAAATTGCATCACATATAGAGCACTCCTGCTTGCTGCTTGTTCTTGTTTTGATACTATATTTTTCTTCAAGGAATCACTCATTTGCAACATGCTGAGTGACTATGAAACTCATTTACCCCAAGGATGAAGGATATTTATGTTATTTATTGCTCTGAAGGTATCTGCCCACAATCTCAGCTTAATTCTCTGGAAGACAGAATGCAAAAGAGTCCAGTTTACACACACTCCTGAGGAACTTCAGTGACTATGCGACATGCCTTTCTTATATTTAAGTAGGATGTTTGTCTCCTATTAGCAATTTTGGACATGAAAATGGCAAGAAAGTTGATTTTAATATTACTTTAATAATTTCTGATAATTTTCCCATTGCAATATATGCCTATTTTCTACATAATCATCATTTTATTTATTAAGGTAGTTACAAAAATGTCAGAATGCAGTTTTGTAAAATTCCAAGTCAGACTCTTCTTGCTGTATGAGTAATTTTTCTTTGTTTCACTGTCTCTTGCTTCAAACCTGAGAACGACTTACGATTCCCCAAAAGTAATACCTCCTATTTATTTCCATGAAACAGCAACAGATACAAAGAGAACAATAACACTACATGATAGAGCAAATTTGCAGCTATGGATCTCTATTATTCATTAGTACCCACCATTAACTACGCATTTTCATCACTGATGAACAAAAGCCTGCATGTCACACACCTAAAAGTCTGGACAAATGGAGGCAACCCACTGTCTCTTTTGCCACTGCTAAAATATGCTACCCACTACTTTACTGTGCTCACATTCACTGTTTGGTCTCCATAAGCATTCGGCAAGTGTCAGTGAATGTCAACGGGTGCTGTTTTTTCACATGGAGGAATTCAACAACACACCTTTGCTTCATACACACTTCCAAGTCAGATGCCATTTTTTTCAGATATACCTTTTGAGCCAGAGGGAATAATGCAGGAAAGAGCTAGACATGAAAATCATCTGCCAAGAGCACTGTAGGTGTGTATGGAAACAGAAATCTTACATATTTAGTCAATTATGAACACTCAGAAATATAAGCTGTTTTTTTTTGTTTGTTTGTTTGTTTGTTTTTGTTTTTTTTCTTTTACTGTTTGCTTCACTCTTTCTTTGTTGCCTTTTAAAACCTCAGATCCTGTGTATCAGTAACCCTCAGGGGTTACTGATAGTGGGTCAAGCTCTCTGTTTCCAAATAGTTGCTGTTCTGATTTACTCCCTACTTAGCTATTTTTTTTTTTTTATTATTACTACTGTTTTATTTCTTGTTTTATTTAGTGTATTTATTCTTCACTTATTCCTCACTGGTTCTTGATCCAAACTGAAATTCTCTCCAGGCATACAGAAAATGCTTTAAGCCATCATTCACTGCACTATAATTGTCCCCTCATTCCAATATTCGTGTTTGTGTGTCTCCTTCATAGTGCAGACTCTTTACCTGGAATCAATCACCAAGAGGGATTAGCATGGTAATGAGAGAACAGCTTCATTTACAATTAAAATTTAAATTAAGTAAGAAATATTTAAAAATATAATAATACTAGAGATAAGAATAAAACAAATAATAATAAAAACAATAATGATATAAATGATAATCACAGAATCACAGAATTGTAGGGGTTGGAAGGGACCTCCAGAGATCATCGAGTCCAACCCCCCTGCCAAAGCAGGTTCCCTACACCAGGTCGCACAGGTAGGCATCCAGGCAGGTCTTGAACATCTCCAGAGAAGGAGACTCCACCACCTCCCTGGGCAGCCTGTTCCAGTGCTCCGTCACCTCACTGTAAAGAAGTTCTTGCTCACATTTGTGCAGAACTTCCTATGCTGCAGTTTCCAGCCGTTTCCCCTTGTCCTGTCTCCACTCACCATTGAAAACAGTCTGGCCTTGCCATTCTGCCCCCCACACCTTAGATACTTATAGACCTGGATCAGGTCCCCTCTCAGTCTTCTTTTCTCAAGGCTGAACAGACCCAGTTCACTCAGCCTTTCCTCATAGGAGAGATGCTCCAGGCCCTTCACCATCTTGGTGGCTCTCCGCTGGACTCTTTCCAAGAGATCCCTGTCTTTTTTGTACTGGGGAGCCCAGAACTGGACGCAGTACTCCAGATGAGGCCTCACCAGGGCAGAGTAGAGGGGGAGGATCACCTCCCTCAACCTGCTGGACACGCTCTTTTTAATGCACCCCAGTATGCCATTGGCCCTCTTGGCCACAAGGGCACACTGCTGGCTCATGGCCAACCTGTCATCCACCAGGACACCCAGGTCCCTTTCTGCAGAGCTCCTCTCCAGCAGGTCATCCCCCAACCTGTACTGGTGCATGCAATTATTCCTCCCCAGATGCAAGACTCTACACTTGCTTTTGTTAAACCTCATCCGTTTTTTTTCTGCCCAGCTCTCCAGCCTATCCAGGTCTTGCTGAATGGCAACACAGCCTTCAGGCGTGTCAGCCAATCCTCCCAACTTCGTATCATCAGCAAACTTGCTGAGGGTGGCCATTATCCCCTCATCAAGGTCATTGATGAAGATGTTGAACAAGACCGGACCCAGCACCAACCCCTGAGGAACACCGCTAGTTACAGGCCTCCAACCGGACTCTGCACCACCAACAACGACCCTCTGCGCTCTGCCAATCAGCCAGTTCTCAACCCACCTCACTGTCCACTCATCTATCCCACACTTCCTCAGCTTTGTTATAAGGATGTTGTGGGGGACAGTATCAAATGCCTTGCTGAAATCAAGGTAGACTACATCCACTGCTCTCCCCCTATCCACCCAGCCAGAGACAACATCATAGAAGGCTACCAGGTTGATCAAGCACGACCTCCCCCTTGTGAACCCGTGCTGACTACTCCTGATAACCTCCTCTTCTTCCAGTTGTCTGGAGATGACATCCAGTGCAAGCTGTTCCATCACCTTTCCAGGGACAGAGGTGAGGCTGACTGGCCTATAATTGCCTGGGTCTTCCTTCTTGCCTTTTTTGAAGACCGGGGTGATGTTGGCTATCTTCCAGTCTTCAGGCACCTCCCCCGTCTTCCAAGACCTCTCAAAGATGACAGAAAGCGGTTCAGCAATCACCTCTGCCAGCTCCCTCAGCACCCGTGGATGAATCCCATCGGGTCCCATGGATTGTGAACATTGGTGTTGCCTAGGCACTCCTGGACCACCTCTTCCCTGACAGAAGGGAGGTCTTCCATTCCCCAGATCCTCTCACTAACCTCCAGGGTCTCAGATTCCCGAGGGGGAGCTTTTTCACTGAAAACAGAAGCAAAGAAGGCATTCAGTATCTCCGCCTTCTCAGCATCCCCCGTTACCAGAACACCCCCATCACTTAGCAGGGGAGCCACATTCTCCCTAGTCTTCCTTTTACTGTTAATGTACTTGAAAAAGCCTTTTTTATTATCCTTTATCTCCTTTGCCAGATTTAATTCCAGACGGGCTTTAGCCTTCCTTGTCACATCCCTGCAGACCCTGACAACATTCCTGTATTCTTCCCAAGTAGTCAGACCCTTTTTCAACATTTCATGGGCCTTCTTCTTTCCTTTGAGTTTGTGCACGAGCTCCTTGCTCATCCATACAGGTCTCCTGCCACCCTTTCCCGATTTCTTCTTCACAGGGACACACCGATCCTGAGCTTGGAAGAAGAGCTGCTTAAATGCCGACCCCTTGCCTTCCAACACCCTAGCCCATGAGACAGCTCCAAGTAGGCCCTGAAAGAGATCGAAGTTGGCTCTCCTAAAGTCCAGGATAGCAATCCTACTTTTTGCTTTACTTCTTCCACTCAGGATCTTGAACTCCACCATCTCGTGGTCACTACAACCCAAGCTGCCCCCGACCTTTACTTCCCTGACAAGCCCTTCTCTATTAGTGAGAATAAGGTCCAGCAGTACCCCTCTCCTTGTCGATTCCTCAACCACCTGCATCAGGAAGTTGTCTTCAACACATTGCAGGAACCGTCTGGACCACGGATGCCTGGCCACATTGCTTTTCCAGCAAATTTCTGGATAATTGAAGTCCCCCATAAGCACCAGTGCCTGGGATCGTGACGCTGCTTCCAACTGTTTGTGGAAGGCCTCATCAACCTCCTCCTCCTGATCAGGGGGCCTGTAGCACACACCCACAACGGTGTCAGCCATACCAGCCCGCCCCTTGATTCTTACCCACAAGCTCTCCACTGCTACACCACTCTCCCCCAGGTGGAGTTCAGTACATTCAAGCTGCTCTCTTACATAAAGAGCAACTCCACCACCCCGCCTCACCGGCCGATTTTTCCTAAAAAGCACATAGCCCTCCATGACAACATTCCAGTCATGCAAGCTGTCCCACCACGTCTCTGTGATCGCAATGAAATCATAGCCATGTGACCGCACGCAGATCTCCAACTCTTCCTGTTTATTTCCCATACTGCGCGCATTAGTGTATAGACACTTCAGGGAGGCAGCATTCCCCTGCCACACTCCATCCCTTCAAACTCCACCCTCGTCACCCATCAAGTTCACTTTTGAACCTTAAACTACCTGAATCTCAGCAGTCCTCATTTTGTCCCCTTCCCCCTTCTTACCTAGTTTAAAGACCTTTCAATGAGGCCTGCCAGCTCCTGGGCTAGGATCCTTTTACCCCTTGTAGACAGTTGAGCTCCATCTGCAGCCGTCATGCCAGGAGCTGAGTAAATTGCCCCATGGTCAAAAAAAACCAAAGTTCTTCTGCCTACACCATCCTCTAAGCCATTTATTGATGAGGAGGGCTTTTTTGATTCTCTCAGAGTCCTTCCCCGCCACTGAAGGGATAGAAGAGAAGACCACTTGCATTCCCGCACCATCCAGTACCCTCCCCAGATCCTTGAAGTCATTTTTGATTGCCCTTAGGCTTCTCTTGGCAGTATCATCACCACCAACCTGAACTACCAATAAGGGGTAGTAGCCAGACGAGCGAATAATACTTGATTACTTTACTTTTACTCTATTTAAAAAAAAAAAAAAAAAAAAAAAAAAACACACAAAACTGAATATTCGTGTCAAATTTTTGAGTTTCTTTAATTTCCATATGCCAAAGAAATAGTTGTTCCACCATTATCTGACAAGAACTCTTCTTCAGTACACATCTTTACTGTCACACATTGTACAAGTTCTATCCCATAAGGTCCAAAACAATCTGGACCACAAGATTATAGAGTATATTTTAGAAAATCTAAATTGAATAAAAATAACTAATGTTGGTGAAGCGTTTCAAAGCAGATAAATTTAAGAAGTCTGAGTATGTGTCCAACTGTTATACGTGTTCTCTATCCAAAATATCCTAAGGATCTATAGAAGTAGTAGCAAAATGAAATATTTTTTGAATTTATGTTACTCTTCTACCTTTGCAGCTGAACAGTTTAAATTGTGTCTTATAGAGCAAATCTACAGCAAGAGGCTTAATAGGGATGCTGTTTCCATAACAACAAATAAGATTTGAACAAAAACACAATACTCAGTGGTTACAGCACTTCACAACACATAAAAGCATTTATTCAAAATTACAAACAGTGTGACATCGAAGAAATAAATTAACTCAGAGGGTCCAACAACTTTATTCTGTTTTTAGTGTACATTTTACTTATAAATACTCGAGGGGCAATTACAACAACCAAGAAATTTACTGCACTGGCGTATTGTACATTTGAAGATAAATCATTACTTGAGAAAGAAAAGGTGCTTTTTGTTGTTGTTTCTTTCTTTCCTTGAATTGTCTTTATTGTCTTTTTTATTTTCATTTTTTCTTTTCCTACAGGTACAATTGAAGCAGCAAAAAAGAAACGTGAAGACAAGCCACAAATACAAATCATCCAGGTAGGCTTGTATTGTCTCACATGATGAATAAATAAAGGGTCTAGTTCTACCTTACATGAGAGCCATTATTTCTAACTTTTCATTTTTAAGTTAATTGAATTTAAAAAGTTTTGGGATAGAATGTTCAGATTCTTTGGCATTCTATTTTCTATTTTTATTATTTTCATCAACTATATTATATTTTGAGCATTTTTTTTTTCATTCTGAAAATGACGTTCCCTACATTTTTACTTACTTATCTATTTTTAACTCCAGAATAGGTGTTTTGCTTTTCTATGCAAAATTAATTTTATATTCATTATTTCATACAATAATGTTGTCTATTAAACAGTGGTAATGTAAAATGTAAATATGAATATTTCAGCACCCTATTCAGTGCTTCCTTTTTTTGTAAAATCGTGGAATTGCAGTAGATGGAAGTTGAATTCTAGAGAATATTCAGTCCAACTCCTCCTGCTAAAGCAGGTTCTCTATAGTAGATTGCACAAGTAGGTGTCCAGATGGGTCTTGAATTTCTCCAAAGAAGGAGACTTCACAGTCTCTCTGTGCAACCTTCAAAGTCCTATCACCCTTACTGCAATGAAGTTCTGCATATTTTTTGTGGAATTTCCTGTGTTCCAGTTTTTCATTCTTTCTCCTTGTTCTATTACCATACACCACTGAAAATTCTGGCTTCAACAAGTTTCCTTCCACACTTTATATATTTATAAACGTTGATCAAAAATGCTTTCAGTCTTCTCTTCTCTAGGCTGAACAGACCCATGTCGCCAGCCTTTCCTTGCACGAGAGTTTTTTTAAATCAAATTCATGGTCCTTCACTGGACTCATTATAGGAGATCCATGTCTTTTTCTAACTGAGGAGTTAAAAAATGGACACAGTATTCCAATTTGGCCTCACTGTTTTGCTTTGGTTTGTGGTTCTTTTTTTGTTTGTTTGTTTGTTTGTTTGTTGTTGTTTTTCACCAGGGAACAGATTTTATTTTTTAATTAATTGGTAAATAAAATAGCACAGAGAACACCTCCATGACATAACATTTATTTTCTATTTTAAATATCTTGAAATTCACAGTCAGATAAGAGCTGAGTTTAAAAGTGTAAAAGTGTAGTAAGATATGACTCAATAGATATTACCCGATGTAGATTTTGGAAATGAAGTCAACCTGGATGATTCTAATGTCACACTGATAAATCAGAACTAATGCAGCCATATTCTTAGTGACATTTGAGAGTATGATATGAGAAAGGATATTAGTATCTATTCAATTAAGAGAAATGTCAGCCAGTAATACCACTTTACTAGAATCATAGAATTATAGAATGATAGAATGCCTTAGGTAGCAATGGAACATAAAGATCATCTAATTCCAGCTCCCTGCCATAAGCAGTGTTACCAGTCACTAGATTGTGCTGCCCAGGTGCCATCCAATCTGTCTTTGAATGCTGTCATGGAAGTGGCATCCTATTTCTCTGGGCAGCCTGGTATGTGCCTCACCACTCTCTATGTAAATAATTTCTTCATAATGTCTAACAAATTTCTCCTCTTATAGTTTAAAACCATTCTGCCTTGTCCTTTCACTATGAGACCATGTAAAAATTTTGTACTCCTTCTGAATACAAGGTACTTTCAAGCACTGGAAAGCCACAAAGTCTCCCCTGAAGTTTGTCTTCCCCAAGCTAAACAAGTCCAAATTCCTCAGTCTTTCTTCACTGAGAGAGGTGCTTCAGAGCCATAATAATCTTCATGACCTGCCTCTCTGAGCCCTATCCAATAGCTTCACATCCTTCCTGTGCTGGGGGCCCCAGACCTGGATGCAGTACTTCAGATGGGGCCTTACAAGGGCAGAGTGCAGGAGAAAAATCACCTCTCATAGAATCACTCAGGTTGGAAAAGACCTTAAAGATCATCAAGTCCAACCATGACCTAAGCATATTACCTGTCATGGTTTAGTAATTTTTTGCTATCGGTATTCCACAACATAACATCATGTAAAGCATGGGTAATTAAAGAGTTAATACTCCAGGTCTGCAGACTGACAACTTTCTGGATACCTGGCTCTCAGAAGAGAAGAACTACAAGAACTATATATACCAGGAGACCTCATGGTCAGAGAGGAAGATGAGTCATGGGAGAAGGGATGTCACGGGATCATGTTCTCTCTCTGGCTCACTGCCTGGGAGAGGGTATGGGTATGTTTCCAAGCCGTGCACCTTCAGTTCGAAGTAGGCTGTTCGATTTTGGAACACTCTCTCTCTCTCTTATGTGATTTATTACCCTCAATTTCAATTAGATTGTATTATATTGTGTTATCTTGTATTCCAATGTCATAGTAAAATAAGTTTTCCTCCTTAGATCATTGCTGCTGTCCTGCTTTTTTGTTTGTTTGTTTTTCTGTTATTTGATTTTTGTTTGTTTGTTTGTTTTGTTTTTGAGCCCACCTCCCATTTCCCACCCTTCTCTTCTCTTTCTCTCCATTTTTTGGGGACCAGGGTGCCCACAGGTTTACTGTCTCCCCTGTCATGGGCATAGATTGATCTAGATAACTCAGTGACAATACTCTAACTCTATCAACCCTCTGCTAAATCATGTCCATGAGCACCACATCCAAACAATTTTTAAACCCATTTAAAAATGGTGATTCAACCCCCTCCCTTGGGAGCCTATTCTAGTGCTTAACAACCCTTTCTGTAAAGGTTTCCTGATATCCAACTTAGACTTACTCTGACTGAGCTTAAGGCCGTTTCCCCTTGCCCTGTTATCTGTCACCCGTGAGAACAGCCTTGATCTCATGTAACACCTTTCACATCTTGGAAGTAAGCAATAGCTTCTCCCCTCAGCCTCCTTCTCCCCAGACTGAATAGCCCCAGTTCCTTCAGTCTCTCCTAGTAAGGCATATACTCCAAGCCCTTCTTTAACCTTGTTGCCCTTCTTTGGACCTGCTCCAGCACCTCCATGTCCTTTCTGTACTGAGGTGCCCAAAACTGAACACAGTACTCAAGGTGGGGGCTCACCAATGCTGAGTACAGGGGAAGGATGACTTCCCTAGTCCTGCTCACCACATCATTCCTGATAAAGCCAGGATGTTGTTGGCCTTCTTGGTTGCATGGGCACACTGCTGGTTCATATTCAGCCAGCTGGCCATCAGTACACAAAGATCCCTTTCCATCAGGCCTCTTTCCAGCCACTCCTCCCCATGCCTAGGGTTGCTGTGACCAAAATGCAGGACCTGACACTTGCCCCTATTGAAACTCATACAGTTAACTTAGTTTTATCGATCCAGTCTATCCACGTTCCTCCATGGTGCCCTTCTCCTCTCAGGCAGATCAACATGCCCTCCCAGCTTGGTGTTGTCTGCAAACTTACTGGGGGGGCACTCAAACCCCTCATCAAGATTGTTAATAAAAATGTTAAATAGAAGTGGCACCAGTACTGAGCCCTGGGGGACACCACTCGTGACCAGCAACCAACTGGATTAAACTCCATTGACTACAACTCTTTGGGCCCAGCCATCCAGACAGTGTTTCTTGCCCTGGTGGCCAAGCCTCTTCTCATGCAGCCCAGCATAAATTTGGCCTTCCAGACTGCAATTGTACACTACTGGCTCATAGCCAACTTTCTCCACCAGTGTGGATAAAGATTTTTTTACAGTAGGTGGAAAAAAGTGATACTAAACTTATTATTACTAGAAAAAGTGATACTACATTTTATCTTATATAAAATGTATATTTCAGATAAAATTCCAAGCTTTCATTGTAACACAAAGTGCAGATTTTATACTTAATATATGTAGAATCAAAGTTTTGAGGTAGATACAAACATATGTAATAAATGTTTTATCAGTTAATAAAATATATTCTATTTGACAGGATAAAAAAAGGTTAAAACAAAACAAAACAACAAAACACTGAGAACATACATTGGAAAGTGGAAAACTGCTAAAACCTTGTCACAAACCAAGAAAGTACCACTGAGAACTGGAACTCATTTTGTCCTTGGAGAATGTATTCATCCTGGAATGGCAAGTTAGTGGTCAAAGTAATAACAGAGGAACAAGATCAGTTGTATTAATTTATTATGAATAGTCTTTCATAGGAAAAATGAAGGTAGCCCACTGCTTATTTTAAGGCAACCTTTGAGAAAATAGTTGTGGAAAGATCTTTCATAATATGATTGCTCTTGGTAAGAGGCCTATGTTTCAATAGTTAGGAAATACCCTACGTTTCATGTCTGTAAAATTTTGACTAAGCAGCTTTTCAATGTATTGTCTAACCTCAGAAACTCAAAACTATCTGCCAGTTCACAGTGAACTCAAAGACATCATCTGCCTATTACTAAGAAGATGTCTGTTTTAGCAAACAGTACCAGCAGATGCTGGCAGGTGATTCTCTGCCTTTGTTTGATTTGTAGTTTTCACAAAATTACTGGTTAGAGGTGACACAAATGTGCAATCAGTCTTTTATCCCTCTTTAGTAGCAGGAGACAGATCATCCTATTACCTAGCATTTAGGGATTTACAGAGATGCTACTCAGGATGTGGGGGATTGTATTAAAAATTTGAATAAAACATTGAAACAAGCTCACACTTCTGAATACTGATGCAGTAGCTAATCAGTAAATGTATTGTGTATTTTTGGAAATAATGCTACAGAATTATTTATTCCACATCTCACTACATCAAGTAAGAGCAACATGTACTTAAGGAGTATGAGACAGCCAAAAAAAACATCTGCAGTTTTAATTCAAGAATCTGATTTCAGGTCATAATACAAACAAATAATTTTGATAATTGACATTGGATTTTTGTTTGTTTGTTTGTTTGTTTTTGTTTTTGCAGAAAGAATTCTAGTGCTTGTGTTCTGATCTAGATTTGAACTTTATTGTGGGGAAAATTGAATCCAGTTATCCAATTTCTTCTTGTCTCCTACTGCGAGTTTTCCCACTCCCAGTCTTATGGATATTTTTTTGGTGTTTATTTTCTTGCTCCCTTGTTTCTTGAAAACAAACACAAATAAATCAAATAAGTGCTGCAAATATTGTTCAGGTGACACCTATAATGATCCATCAAATTGTTTTTCATTGTCTCATAAGAATACTTGTTAAATATTTTTGCAACACACTTTTTAATTTTTTTCCAGAGATAGTTTTAAAATGTCAGTTTTTTTGTTTCTTAAAAATCTTAGAAAACATATTTTCTAGGGATTACACAACCTACTTACTTCTAAACAACCCTAAATTTTTGCTCATCCATCCCTACAGTTCTGATGATTTTCTTTAGTTACGTTTTATTTCTAAAATTTAAGCGAAGATGAAAAGAACAAAAATGGCTTGCATGAATGAAAATTATTCGGGTTTTAGAAGAGAATCAGATAATTAAGGGCTATATTATATGTTCAGATATGTATTAGTGATTGTATATATATTAGTGAATTGTAAAGATTATTGTGCACAAGATTTTTTTTCCAGAAAAATATAATTGATTATACTTTACAACATTTGGATAGCTTCCATATTCACTACTTGAAATTAACCCGTGATTCTACAATGCTGATTTGGATCTTGTGCAACTAACAGCACTGGATATGCAAGTAGATTTTGCAGTCTGAAGATTGATTTCCAATATAGCAGGAAAAAATAGGCATTGATTAGTAGTGTAGATATAAAAAATACTGATATCTTAAAATTTCATTTTTTCAAATCTTTTCAACCGTACTCTTCTACTACAAAAATTCAAAATGTATAGTCATGCTTTCTTCTCTGAATAAAAGCTGAAAGGATCTTTTCAAGGGTTATTTTGGGCAAGATTTTTAACTTTAAAAAAATCTTTAAAAGGTGAGAAAGATTTCTGACTAAGAATATGTCTGTGTTAAAATTTGCATCTATAAATAATTGACTAAAGTACCTATTTAAACAAAGAGAGCATTATGTGTTGAGTAATTCACTCTTCTTAAAATGAAAATTATGAGTATCTTCTAGCTTTATGTAATTGAGACTGCAAGTGTTCATCTTTCAGACATTGCTAATAAATTGGAGGCATACCTTAAGTGGATTTTCCAGTCTGTGGTGAAATTACTTAGTTTTAAGAATAATGGTGTCTTAACTTTCCCTTGCAGCTATTCAGAAGAAAAAAAAAAAAAAAAAAAAAAAAAGAGTTAAAATTTTCTGAATGCATTTGTTTCTTTGGCTACAACTGTGAAATATGCTTTTGTTCATTTCAGAAGGAATGGGTAAATTCCTGCTACCTCACTTTTTGTAAATAATTCACAGAATCACAGAACCACAGGTGTTAGAAGGGACCTACAGAGATCATGGAGTCCAACCACCCTGCTGAAGGAGGTACTCTACAATAGGTCACACGTGACCAGTCTTCTTGAATATCTCCATAGAAGGAAACTCCAGAACCTTTCTGGGTAACCTGCTCTACTTCTCTGCAACCCTTACCATAAAGAAGGTCTTCCACATTTTAGTACAAAACTTCCTATGTTCAGGGTTTAGGCCATTAATCCTTGTCTTATCTCTACACACTTAAAAGAAGAGCATTTGCTTCCCACCATGCTGTAGGTATTTATAAACATTTATCAGATCCCCTCTCAGTTCTCTTCTCCCCAGGCACACCCAAGAACAGACCCAAGTTACTCAGCCTTTCCATGTATAGGACATACTCCATGCCCTTAATCATATTTGGGGTCCTCTGCTGCACACCTTCTATGAGATCCCTGTCTTTTTTGAGCAAGGGATACCAGAAATGGACACAGTAGTCTAAATGTGGTCACACTAAGGCAGAATAGAGGGGGATAATCACCTCCATCAACCTGCTGGCCATGCTCTTTTTAATAGACACCAGGATACCATTGGGCTTCTTGGCTACAAGGGCACACTTCTGGTTCATGGTCAACCTGCTGTCGAGCAGAATCTCCTTGTCCTTTTCTGAAAAGCTCATCACCAAGATATCATTCCCTAATCTGTTTTGATGTATGCATTTATTCCTCTCCAGGTGCAAGACTTTTCATTTGCTCTTTTTGAATGTCAGCAGGTTCCTGCCTGCCCAATTTTCCAGTCCATCCAGATCTTGTTGAATGCTAGCACAGTTTTCAGGTGTGTCAGTCAGTCGCCCAGCTAATTATCTTCAGCAAACTTGCTGAGGGCAGACACTATCCCTTCATCTAGGTTGTAGTTGAAAATGTTGAACAAAAGCAGACCCAGCACTGACCTCTTACAAATACCTCTAGTTACAGGCCTCCAACCAGACTATGACAACCCTCTGAGCTGTGCCGGTCAGCCAGTTCTCAATCCACTCCACCATCCACTCATCTATCCAATGTTAATTTTCTGTCATGTTTTTATGATTTTTGATTATCAGTATTCCACATCATAGCACCATGTAGTGCACTGGGAGTTAAAGTGTTAGTGCTTCAGTTCTGGATACCTGTCCAAGAAGAGAAGAAGAACTACATTCTCCGGAAGACTGTTCACTGTGTTGTTATCATTTCTGCTCAGGGGGAACCGATATAAGGCCTTGGTAAGTTATCTGACGTCTCTCTTTTTGATCGTCAGCCTCTCCTCCCTGCTGCTTGTCCCAACAGCACTCATCACCTCAGCACTAGCATAAGGCCTACAGCTTTCAGATACTCTCATCATATTTGATTTATTGGCTATCTTGCATTCTGATACCATATTTAGTAAATTAGTTTGTTTCTCCTCAGATCATTGCCACTGTCTTTAATTATTTTAGTGTTCCCTATTTCCCTTTTGAAGAGGCATGGATTTCCCAGATTCCTTCTGCCCCGCTAGTGATGGAACCAGGCTGAACTAGCCTGTAAACCACTGACAATTTGGAGACAGGAATATTGTGGGAGATGGTGTCAAATTCCCCATTGAAATCAAGGTAAATACACAACACCCACTGTTCTTCTATATACCCAGACAGTGATGACATCATAGAAGTCTATCAGGTTGGTCAAGCTAATTTCCCCTTGATGAATCCATGCTGACTACTTCTGATAGCCTTCTTCTCTTCCAACTGCTTGCAGATGGTATCGAAAAAAAGTTCTTCCAACATCTTTCCATGGTCGATGGTGAGGCTAGCTGACCTGCAGTTTTGCAGATTCTTCTTGCCTTTTTTGAAGACTGAAGTGACACTGGTTATCTTCCACTCTTCAGACACCTCTTTTGTTTGCCAAGACCTTTCAAAGATTATAGAGAGAGGTTCAGCAATCAAATGGGAGCATCCCATTGGGGCCTGTGGATTTGTATGCCTTGATTTTGGCTAGATGCTCTCTATCAATGGAAAGTCTTCATTTATCCAGACTCCCTTTCTTACCTCCAGCATCTCGAGCTCCTGAGGGTTAGTCTTAGCATTAGACTGAGGCAAAGAAGGTATTCAGACTATCTTCCTTCTGAGTGACCACTGTTACCAAGGCACCCACCTCCTTTAGTAGCAGGCATACATTTTCCCCAGCCTTTCTTTTACTGTTGACATACTTTAAAAAATATTTTATTGTTATCCTTTACCTTCTTCACAAGTTTTAATTCCAAAAGAACCTCGGCCTTTCTTTTTGCATCCCTACAGGCCCTGACAACATTCCTATATTCTTTTCAGGTGGACGGGTCCTTTTCCCACATTTCATGGATCTTCTTTCCTTTCAGTTTATCCATGAGTTCCTTGCTCACCCACACAGGCCCCTTCCATATTTCCTGAGTTTCTTATTCTTAGGGATGCATCAATCTTGAGGTTGGAAAAAATGATGCTTAAAGCACCAACCAGCTCTCATGGGCCCTTTCATCTTCTAGCGCTCTGGCCCATTGGACACCTCCAAGTAGGTCTCAGAAGAAATCAAAATTGACTTTCGAAAAGTCCAGTCTAGTTATTTTTTTGTTCCTTCCATACAAGAACTTGAACTCCACCATTTCATGACTGGTGCACCCCAAGCAACCCCCAGCCATTACATCCCTGGTCAGTCTTTCCTTTTTAAAAAGAACAAGGTCAGGTTGCACAACCCTCCTCATCAGTTCCTCCACCATCTGTGTCAGAAAATTACCATCAACACATTGTACATTGCCTGAACCATTTGTGCCAGCTGTGTTGCTTATCCAACAAGGATGGCTGAAATCTCCCCATAAGAACCTGTGCAAGGGATTATGAGGCTACTTCCAGATGTTTGTAGAAGGCCTCAATCACTTCCTCCTCCTGAACAAGAGGTCTGTAGTACAATTCACAAGTGTCACCTACGTTAGGCTTTAAATCATACCTACAAGCACTCCACTTGTTCATCACCTCCCCACCAAGTGGAGTTTAATACATTTTAGTTGCTTTCTCACATAAAGAGCAGCTCCACCACTGCTTCTCTCACCATTCTGTCTTTCCTACAGAGAACCTAGCCATCCATGACAGCATTTCTATCATGTGAGCTGTCCTACTATGTCTCCATGCTTGCAATGAGATCACAACTCTGAGATCACACACAGATCTCTAGTTCTTCCTTTTTTTTCTTGTAAGCATTGAACTTTTAGGGTAAACATGTAAGAATGTGTTGAATGACTGCTGTAAATATTCCATCCTTTTTAAGAAATTTTGAATGACTTTAAATTATCTCTGTAAGAATGTGACACAAATGCAAACACACACAAAAAAATGCCCATTGGCCTGCTCCGCTCCCCAGACAGAAAGGCCCTTCCTTGCCAGTGCTGGGGAAGTCCCTACCTTTTCCAGGTTCCTAGCCCAGAACCTGGCACTGCTTTTGCTGGTGGCTGAAAGCCAGTACAGGAACATCTCTTCATTTGGGCAGAAATCATATGCACCCACGAGTATGTCTGATTATAGTAAAAATAAAACCTACTAATATACTTATGAGCAGGAATTCTACGTATGTATTGTCATCCTTTAAGCTTCAGTTTAAATAGTCCCTGTGAAAAGGGAAACTTTTTTAGTATCAATTGATCTATTTTGATTGTAGAATTTATGAAACTTTCAGAGCCATTTGTTTAATCAGTCATATCAATCTCTGCAAGGACAGAGACAAGAAAAGAAAATTAATCAAGCTTAAGCCTTATTATGCATATTTTTCTTTTTAATCATTTGAAAAGGTCTTTTATGTATCAGGAGAATATTAACTACACATGCTATAAAATTAATAAATAAATGAGAAAAAGACAAAAAGTGAGGAAGGAAGAAACAAGAGAGAAGAACTAGTACATGATTTTATGTTTAAAGGAATATTTGAGACAGATAGGATCATACTTTTACACAAAAATAAATGTTCAACTATGAACTGTTTAGAACATTGGTTGGGAGAATCAGTTGGGAATCAGTCTTGAAAGGCAAAGAAGGAATTAGAATTGTTAGTCTGGAGAAGAGGAGACTCAGAGCAGATCTTATCATTCTGTTCAGCTACTCAGTAGATGGCTGCAGCAAGGTTTGAATCTTCATCTTTTTCCAGCTAACTAACAATAGGACAAGAGGTAATGGCCTTATGTTCCACTAGGGAAGCTTTAGGTTGAATATCATGAAAAATCTCAAGAAGAGCGGTGAGGTATTGGAACAAGTGGTGCAGGGTGGTGATGGAAACACCATCTCTAAAAGTTTTCAAGAAAAAGGTAGATGTCACTATGAGTGACATGGTTTAGAGTAGCCATAGGCATGGGTTGATGGTTGGACTGGATGATCTTGCTGGTCTTTCCTACCTTAATGATTCTACAGTTCTATTCTATGATTCAATGTCCAGACAGCTTTTAAATATCTCCTAGGTGGGAGACTCCAAAAACTCTTTGGGCAACCTCTTTATAATGCTCTGTCACTCTCCTAGTATAGAATTGCTCCCCGATGTTCACAGAGAACATCTTGTGTTTCAGTTAGTTTTTGTTGTCCTGGCACTAGGCTCCACTGAAGAGAACCTGGCTCTGCCTTCTTTGACCCAAACTTAAGCTATTTATAGAATTAGTAAGGTCTCCTCAGACCTTCTTCTCCAGGCTGTACAGCCCCAGCTTTCTCAGCCTTCTCTCATAAGAGAGGTGTCTCTTTCCCTTTCAACTTCGAGGCCTTTTGTTGGAAAATTTTCAGTATGTCCATAGCTCTCTTATACAGGGGAGTCCAGAACAGACAATGCACTCCAGTTACGGCTTCATCAGTGCATTGCCTCTCAAATTGTCAATACTTTCTTCATTGTAGCCAGAAATACCACTGGCTTTCTTACAGGCAAGCACTCATTGCTCAGCAATAATGTTCAACCTGTTTATCTCCAGGACTATCAGGAAATTTTCTGCAAAGCTACTTTCCAGTTAGGTGGTCTCTGGCAAATCCTAGTGCTTGGGGTTGCTCCTTTCCAGTACAAGACTTGGATCTTCCATTTGTTGAAATTCTCAGGGTTCTTATTGATCATTTCTTCAACTTACCCAGGTTCCCCTGGATAGTAGTATGACCCTCTAGCCCAAGTTTAATTTCTAACAGCTTTGTGTAATCTGTCCCATCATCCAGACCATGATGTTAAAAAGGACTGGACTCCTAGAGTACACTACTAGTTACTGACTTTCAATCAGACTTTACACTACTAATCACCATACCTTCACCTTGGATGTTCAGCCAGATTTCAGTTCACTTGATTGGAGTTGACTTCATTCACTGATGTGGCTAGCAATTTCATTGTGGATGTTTACCAAGCTAGTTATGCAGAACTTCACGCTTGGTGAACCTATGCTGATCATTTTCTTGACCTTCATGTATCTTAAATTGTTCCCTGTATTAGCTACTCTATAATCTTCCCAGGGATCAAATGAGTCTGACCAGGCCATAGTTCTCAGGTTTCTCTTTCTTGTCCTTCTTGAAGATAGCAACATTACTTTCATCCAGCATTCAAACACTTGTACCAATTGCCACAATTATTCAAAGAATATTGAGAATGGCCTCGTAATGACGTCTGTCATTACCCTCAGCACATATGATTGCATCTCACTAGGGCTCATGGGCATACATATGTCCGGCAAGCTTAAGCGCATACCCTGAAATCATCCTATTCTATCTTCTGTACTCCAGCTTTCTCTGTGATTTCTAGTACCTGGCACCCTTGAGGATCAAACTTCTTGGTAAAGATAGAGACAAAAAAAAAGTATTCAGCAGCTTGGCCTTTTCCCTGTCATGTGTCACAATGTCCTCCACTTCATTTAGCAGAAGGTCCAAATTTTTCCTAGCATTTCTTTTGTCATGAATGTACTTACAGAATTCCTTCTCATCCTTGATATCCTGCTTATTAGTTGGATAATGATAATGAGCTGAGTACCCTAGAAGTCAATGCTGGATCAGTCTTGCTTAACAACTTCATTAGTGATCTGGACATTAGGTTAGAGTGTGCTCTCAGTAATTTGTGGATGACACGACATTGGGAAGAATGGCTTACTCATATGAATGTTGCTCATCCATCAAGCCCTTTATGATGACAGAGTATGAGGATCAGCAGAGCACCTCTCCTCATTGATTTCTCTATCATTTGGAAATACAATTTGAATTATCTTGAATTATCTTCAATGCATTCCAAGTATCTCTTGGATTATGTCCTACTGTACTTCCACACCGTCATCAGGGTGGTTTATGTCACCCAGGAGAACTTGTCCCTGTGGACCATTTATTTTATCTACTTGCAAGGGACATCATCTGCTTCTTGGTCTTGATCAGGTGATTTGCAGCAGACACCCACCAAGATCTTAATTTTCCATGTTCTTTCTTCAATCCAAGTCCATAAACTCTCAATTACCTTCTTATTCATCCCCAAACAAGTCTCTAGTCTCTCCAGCTGCTTTCTAAACATGTGGGATAACTCCCTCTCGCTGTCTTCTCAGCCTTTTTTTGACTACCTGATTTTGTCCAGGACTCCAGTCGTCATAGGAGCCAGCCTACCATATCTCCATGATCCCAACAGGCTCATAGCCCTGCAACTGGACATAGATCTCTAATGTATTGTACTTATTTTCCACACTGCACGCATTAGTATTTGGAAATTTTAGAACACTTCAGTGTGTTGACTTCCTGGGAAGAGTTTGGACACTGTCTTTGCAAGAAAGTGCCTCCTAAATTATTCCTTGCTTATATGCAACTGCTGGAGGTGGCCTTGTCTAAGCTCATTAGTAACAATCTCCCCTATAGAGATATTTGCTCATCATCCAGAATTATGCTCAGACTAATAATTTCATTGTAATATCATTCTATGATAACTTCTTAAGTTGCCCAGAATAATCTGGACAAACTGTCAACATTTAATTTGAATGAAAGTAACTTCTGATTTCACTTTGTCATAATTATTTTATTGTCACCTTCATTTTAAGCTGGTTTTTTAATGATAATTTTCTCTACAGTGTAGACTTACCTGTCACACTGCATTGAGAAGTACCATGGAGCTGAATGTCATAGCTTCACATGAAATATATATATATATATATATATATATATGGCTCCAGAAAAACACTTGTTTTAAACAATGTGCATTATCTGATAGTCTGTGATTTATAACCACCTTAGTGTTGCCTGTTGATCGATTTCAGGGTTTATTATATTATGTAGTTCAGGAAAAAAAATGAAATAAAGTGCACCACAGGATCCTTACATTACAAAACTGTTCATTTAACAGAAAATTAATACTTAGAGGTTCAGAGCTTTGCCACTAGTTTTTCCACAGAAGTGACAAATTCAGTAGATACATATAATTCTTCATTCCTGATTTTCCCTTTTTTTTTTTAATTTTTTTTTTATTATTATTATTTTGCTTTTTGTTGTTGTTGTTTTTAAGTAGGAATCCCATATTTTCAATCTAATGTATTTTGAGGCTGGTGGTAATGAACTTTGTCCCCAGCTTCCTAGAAGCCTAATAGCTATTCTCTCTCTTTTTTTTTTTTTTTTTTTTTTTTCCCTTTTATTCTCATTTCAAGAGCAAAAATACTACTTTGTAGCTACTGTTGTGTTTAAAATTTAACATTCTCTTGAAAAATTTGATGTTTCTGAGAAATGTGAGATGTATTTTCCTTGTTTCTTTTCATGATAAATGGAATATAGATAAGTCTTATATGAGGATTTGAATTTTGAATATTTGAAACAGATAGAAAATCTGAAATTCTTCTGTGATGTTACAGAATAAAATCTTCAAGTTTCTGGAGGTTGCACTACTTTTTGCTTGTTTATTTGTTTGTTTTTGTTTATTTGGGGTGGATTGATTTGGCTAGAGCATGCTTCATTTTATTGCTGTTTTTAAAGGTTTTTCTTTTGTTCGTTTGTATTTTTAAAGGACAACTTTATTATATTCCAGTCTTTTTCATTTCTTCCTGACAATTTTGTTTTAACTTTATAAGAAAAGATGAAGCCACAAGACAGAAAGTAAATGTCTTACTTCTTCCTGTTCAGTACTTATATAACTGCATGGTCAAATATGTGGCTAGGAAATTTCAGAGATCAGTGTTTAACATAATATTTGATTTGTGATGTATATATAAAGAAGAAGCATCAGTACTATTTATACTATGCTTTGAAACTGATAGAACATCTTCTAAATGATTATCTGCTGTAGTAGGACGTAACTTGTCACACTCTTTTAATACATAACTATTTACTACTACTTCTAACATCCAATCGTTTTTAAAACTACATCTAAGGAACTTAGTATAAAATGAGATTACTTCAGGACAAGTGATTTCTGTTCAGAAAGGATCAGATAGTATCCCTCTACAATACCACTGTGTCATGCTATGCTAGGCTCAAATACAAGAAGAGATAAGTATGTATTTGGAACTTTTGCTTTCTCTTTGATACTTCTGTGGTCTTTCTGAATGTCTTTCAGATGACAGCATGCTATTACAGGTATTTCCTTAAAGCAGACATGTCCAACCCACAGCCCATGGGCCAAGTCTCGCACAGCATGGCTACCCCCTGCCCTGTGTCACCATGGCGGTGGCTTTGCCCTGACAAGTAGACCAACCAGGCCATGGGCATGCAGCCATCACTCACAACAGCCATACATAGGTCTGTGATATTTACTGCCTGAGCTCAAGTGATTGGAAACAATTTTATGCATTTTGATACACTGGCTAAACACAGTCCCATGAACAATGAAAAACAGGCAACTGTGTTTTCTATCTTGATAAAGGAATTTGAGAATTGGTATATATTTAGTCCATTCTCAGTCAACATAAATACATTAATTGCAAATTTTAGAATTGCAATCAGATATTCAACTCAAATATTGGATCTTGACTCTTTACCAGACTTTTAAAAGACCTATCTTATCAGAGAAAAATATCCCTCTCTTCATAATCATACCTTATTCATGTTATTGCTTTTTGGCTGTGGATAGATTTGCAAACTGTTTTAAAGGATGAAGCACAGGACAAGAAGAAGTCATTAAAGGGCTCTGACAACACAACTTGAGAATTCACTAAGAACTGCAACTACTTCCACTGAATTAGACTGACGCATCAGTTTCACAAAAGCATGGTCTAATATTGTGCCCTTATTGGTTTTGTTACTTTCTTTTTTTCCTTCATTATGTTTTCATAATGTATATATAAATCAAATATATTTTGTTACTAATATAGATTAACTATATTGTACGTTTTATATTCATCCCAAGAAATTTTCTTTACCTTCAGTGTGGCCCAAATAAACCAAAGATTTGGACACGTATTCCTGAACCAAAATCTCAGTTCAAATAGGTCCTTAGGATGTCTATATAGGTAGTGTATATACTATTGCAGTCTCTCCTTTGGTGAATAATCTTATAACCATAGATTTGATCACAACAAATATGAGATGTTAACAGTGATTTCTCTTACAGTAACATGAACTAACATATGGTCTCATTGCTGTAAAACTTCCTGCTTACGTGTTTTGAAATATAATTCCTTCTTCAGTTCATTTTTGACTATAAGTCTAATAAGCTACAAGAAGTGTAGTGTTCTGAGGAATTTTTCAGGTGGTAAGTGACAGGTATCAATTACTGTTATCAACTGCTGAAAATATGATAATAATAAATTCTGTGGGAATTGATGGAAAATATGCACTTCATTTTTTTTCTTCAGTGTAGAATTAATGTTTCTCTTTTGAGTACCATTTCATAGAAGTATACTCAGAATGCAAGAAAATTCTGACGTGACCTCTCTTTGCCAATTGATGTTAAAAGTTCTTTGCCAAATTAACAATGAAATCCAAGAGCTGAGGTTTGATCAAATTCAATCACTTATTTTTAAAATTAAGCTAATAATTTTAGTGAGCTGATATTAATTGGATTCCTTTGACTTCATTTTAAGAACAAAATTTGGGAGTATAGAATCTTACAAATGATTCTGTTGAATTTCATTATGAAAACGATCCAACACTTCCTAATTGACTGAATATTAGTAAAACAATGTAAGAGACTTATTTTCTGTTAAAATACTCCCAGATGTTCTCACTGATCACTGCCCTGTGTTCAGAAGAAAATCAGACATTTCAAACTGTTCTGAAATGAGAAAAATACAAGAATGAAGAATTCCAATCTTCAATTCAGAGAGATTTCTGAGACATATAATTGGAAATGATTGGAAATTGTTTTAATAAATGGCATGGATTATTATCCTTGCACAAGCTGTGACAGTTTGAGATAAGCTTGCTGTTATTTGAAAACACCAAAACACAAGTAACTTCTGAGTCAAGAAAATAGCATATTGGAAACTTTTTCTTTCTGCTATAATATATCCTAGAGAATCCTGGAGAAAAATAAGCCTGATTTGAAAAGGAAGATGAAAGGCCTGAAGCAGACTTTCAGAACTCAGATAACATAGCTGACTGAAGACAGAGTAACTAGCAAGGTGATTAAATGTGATTCTGCAATTGAGGAGGAATACAGAGAATCTATCTGGTATTCGCAGGAGGTGATTTATCCTTTCACACCTGCCATGTGGGGCATAAGGAGGCCCATTCAAAGGTACAGCATCATGCTGAAAAACGATACATTTTTTGTTACTTCCAAGGAAATAATCTTATAACATCAGTGTGGAAAATCAACCTTTACTGACTAAAGAATGCCTTAGCATTTGCACATCCTTTAATAGTAACCATTGTGATACATATACAGTCCTGTCATGAGTAGAAATTTGTTGGAAGTTGCAAAATTCCTGACATGTGCTTTAAGGTTATATCTTAATATAAAAATATGATAGTTGCAGCTGACAAATAGGAATGCAAAGTTGTATTGCTTGTTTGTTTGTTTGGTTGTTTTTGCCCTATTGTATTTTAACAAATGACCTTCTCTCCGTCTCCCCATTTGTTTGGACAGCTAGTTTTTGCATGCAGATAATTAAATATTCTCTATGAGATCCACAGCTAATGAGTTCAAAATAAGCTTGAAGTAAATGCCAAGATAGTTAATATGTTCTGAATGGTCCTAAGTTACACGTATACTGGCACCTCTGACAGCTCTGTAATGAAAAGTTCTGACAAATTGTTACAGATATCCTTACACTAGTTTGAAGTGTATTGCAGGACACAAGAGTTTACATAGATCTGTAAAATACTAACATCAAAAAAAAGGTCATTAAGGTTATTCTGTCTTATCTCCTACTTCTGTGATGATCAAATTCTAAACACTACCCGCAAATAATTCTGAAGAATAAATATATTTCATTATTTATGAATGGCAAACCTAATCCAATAAGAGTAAAATTGTATATCTACTGTGGAATTAGGTATGTATTGATTAAATTAACTGGAGATATTTGATTTTGAAATTATGATGCTTCTAAAGTAGATAGTGAATTTTTTGGCAAATATTTAAATAATCACACTCTAGGGAAAAAATAAAGTAGAAATGCAAAGTAATGTTCTCTAATATTATTGATGAATATTTATGTGTAAATTAGTTCAATTTATCCAGATGATAAAATATTTTCTATCAACACTTCAATTTTGCTTCTGACTGCAAATTCCAGAAATATGGACCAAGTTCATAAAATATTATAGATTCTCTGCTTTGAATCTGAAAGTGCTCACTTTGATCTGTCTTTGAGTGAGTGATGAAAGCTAGTTATTTTCTGATCTGCTGCAAGGCCATTCATCTGGACTAAGTATTCCAAGGCAGCTGAATGTGGTACTGGCTACATAGGTCTGACATATATTGCTGGCTACAGGAAACTGGAACAATTTAATTTTCCCAACTGGTTTTTAAAACTCAGACTTTTTACCAGTATTAGAGATGTTATCAACATATGTATAGTAAGTACTGCAAGGCAGGTTGAATTCTCATAATGCTTGATGTCTGATAATGCAGATTTAGAGAGATCTAGTCTTTCATGTTAACGAATATGGCAAGGATGTGAACTCAAGGACACATACCACAAATCCAGAGGGAGCAGACTAAGGCACATCGTATACATAAGTGAGAATTCATCAACTCTGCATATTTATTAGTTATTGAATTACTATAAAGTTATACTGGAGTATTTTCGGATTTACTCTTGTGTGACTTATGTAGCTCACTGACTCTGTGAAAATTAACAAGTGAATTCATTCAGAAGGTCCAGGTAAAATATCTGATAAAGTGGGACAATATTGCTGTGTCAAAGCTAATTTCAGGCTTTGAATAAAGCTACCAGGATGCTTTTCCAAGACTGAAAGCCTGAAACAAAAAGATTCTAACAGTTAGGAAACGGTACTACGGAGAAAAACTAAGTAAACAAAGCTGAATTAGGCATTTCTAATCAATTATTAAGGATGGATGGTTATGTTTTGAATAAATTGTACTGTATACAAACTGTTCATTTGTTGCTTTAAGAAGCCTTATTGCTCCTTTCAGAAATAAAAATATTTTCCTTAAGAACATTGTTTGATCTCACTATCCACAATCACAGTTCAAGAGAGGAAATTTGATAGTAGCCTATCAGGTTTGAACCAGATAACATCGTAGGGAAGAAAGGGTTCCAAGGAGAATCATGTAAAGGATTTTATACCTGGAAAATAAAGTATCATAGAATCATAGAATCATAGAATCACTCTGGTTGGAAAAGACCTTAAAGATCATCAAGTCCAACAATGACCTAACCATACTACAGTAACTCTAAGAACCCTCCATTAATCATGTCCTTGAGCATCACATCCAAACAGTTTTTAAACACCTTCAGGTATGGTGAGTCAACCACCTCCCTGGAGAACCTATTCCAGTGCTTAAAAACCCTTTCTGTAAAGAAGTGTTTCCTGATATCCAACATAAATTTCCCATGGCACAACTTAAGGCCATTTTCCCTCATTCTCTCACCTGTCACCAAGACCAGAGACCAACCCAGTTCTAGCTTTAAGCACCATTCAGGTATTGAAAGAGAGCAATAAGGTCTCTCCACACAGAGTAAGAATCACAGAATGGCCTGGGTTGGAAGGGACCTCAAGGATCATGAATCTCCCTAGACTAAACAGCCCCAGTTCTTTCAGTCTCCCCTGGCAGGGAATATTCTCCAAGCAAGAATATAGAAAAGTCCTGAAAGAAATGAAAATGTTTTCCAGCTCATGGATCAGGAGGTAAGCTGCAGCCGTAGCCTTAGTTTGCCTCCTCTTGTGTCCTTGATTTCCAGGAGAAGAAAACATTTACGTTAGACATAAGAAAGAGATGTTGTAACTAGTTTCCTAATCTTAACAATTAGTAGACAAAGACTGTTTTTCTTCGTGGTGATGCTGCCAAAACACATCTTACTATAATAAAATGATCAAAAGAGAAAAGATCCCTCTAACTCATACACAAAAAAATTTACAAATCAGCTTTTCTACTTTTCTCTCCTCTGCAAATTGAAATATTTACTTTATTCTGCAGGTTTTTTGGAATATGCGTTTTCAAAACAAACAAACAAACAAACAAACAGAATTTATTTCACTCTTAGTTTCCATTTAATTTTCCAGTTTTTCTCACAAAGCATTCAGACCGCAGGGTACCTGCAGATAACAATTTCTAGAAATAAAGGTTAATTTATCTGTATGAATTTTATCTGGTCATTCCTTCTAGTTCTATGGAAGTTGTCCTTTCTAGCTAATTCACAGTCCATATTAGCACAGAATCACAGAATCACACAATCACACAATCATAGGGGTTGGAAGGGTCCTCCAGAGATCATCGATCCAGCCCCCCTGCCAAAGCAGGTTCCGTACACCATGTCGCACAAGTAGGTGTCCAGGTGGGTCTTGAATATCTCCAGAGAAGGAGACTCCACCACCTCCCTGGGCAGCCTGTTCCAGTGCTCCGTCACCTCACTGTAAAGAAGTTCTTGTGCACATTTGTGCGGAACTTCCTGTGCTGCAGTTTCTGGCCATCCCCCCCTTGTCCTATCTACACACACTGCTGAAAACAGTCTGGCCTCACCACTCTGCCCCCCACACCTTAGATATTTATAGACCTGGATCAGGTCCCCTCTCAGTCTTCTTTTCTCAAGGCTAAACAGACCCAGTTCACTCAGCCTTTCTTCATAGGGGAGATGCTCCAGGCCCTTCACCATCTTGGTGGCCCTCTACTGGACTCTTTCCAAGAGATCCCTGTCTTTTTTGTACTGGGGAGCCCAGAACTGGACACAGTACTCCAGATGAGGCCTTACCAGGGCAGAGTAGAAGGGGGAGGATCACCTCCCTCGACCTGCTGGCCACACTCTTCTTAATGCACCCCAGAAGGCCATTGGTCTTTTTGGCCACGAGAGCATCCTGCTGGCTTATGGCCAACCTGTCATCCACCTCTGCAGAGCTCCCCTCCAGCAGGTCATCCCCCAACCTGTACTGGTGCATGCAATTATTCCTCCCCAGATGCAAGACTCTACACTTGCTTTTGTTAAACCTCATCTGGTTTCTTACTGCCTAGCTCTCCAGCCTGTTCAGGTATCACTGAATGGAGGCACAGCCAGGTGTGTCAGCCAATCCTCTCAGCTTTGTATCATCAGCAAATTGAGGGTGGCCAACTCATCAAGGTCATTGATGAAGATGTTGAACAAGACCGGACCCAGCACTGACCCCTGAGGAACACCACTGGTTACAGGTCTCCAACCAGACTCTGCACTGCTAATGACGACGCTCTGTGCTCTGCCAATCAGTCAGTTCTTCACCCACCTCACTGTTCACTCATCTATCCCACACTTGCCCAGCTTTGTTATAAGGATGTCATGGGAGACAGTTTCAAATGCTTTGCTGAATAAGTATATAAGTATACAGCAGATAAGTATACTCATATTTTGAGTAGGAACAAATTTACTAAATCTCAAATGTTACGATGTCATTCATTTAAAGTTAGTAACTAGGAAGATCAGGTGCCTTATTCTCAGAATTAAATGATGTGCACAAAGCAGCATAGCTGTTTAGACAATATCTATTCAGATCACTGGATTGCTTAAATAACATGTTGAGCTGTAAATAAGGAACTAAATACTTCATTGCATCATTTTCTTATGACAAAGCCTGTAATCAGACCTGAGAACAGCACAGCTTGCTTCTATTCCAGTGACAATTACAAAAAGAGTAAGAAATGTTAAGAACAAAAACCCACTGCTTTATGTCTGTAATCATGACTGATGAAGGTCATGTGCTGCAATGAAGTGTGTCCTCACCATACAGAACTGTATGTCAAAACAAATTTGTGACTAAATCCCAAAGCAGAAGGATGCTGAATAAGTTTCAGAAAGAGATCTTCGAGGAAAACTGTTGCAGGCCATGTAGTTAACTCTGCAGTTCTTAATTCAAGGAGAGAGCCATTGTCAAATAAATACATGGTCACTTGTCTACTTATGAGCAGAGGTGAAGGCCAAGAGTAAGATAAGCAAAAGAAAATAAGGCAGATAGAAAGGCCATGGAATTAAATATATTTTCTGGATAAAATATTGTTTCTTTACTTTATGAAATAATTTCATTACCACAGACATTGCTAATCCTTCTGCTTAAGATTGCATATGTGAAGTTGTAATTAAATTATAATGAAACTAATTTAACTTTCTGGTTTTCTAATTATTTTACTGTTGTTTTATCCCTATGTTTAAATTCCTCAAGTTGGTTTTCTCTTAGTACCTTTGCCTTAATAGATGTGGATTATAAGAGTTACAATCTAGTGCTAAAGGAACCAGAAATTAGAATGATTTAAGATATATATTGGATATGGTTTGCTTTTTTCACTTATCACTTCAAAATGCTTGTAGATTTATTCACGAGAGCTTTATTTACTGTCATTTTTTCCTTGTTCTCAACAAGGACCTCTTCTCTGACTCCTCCCCCTTTACTCTGCCCTGGTGAGACTGCATCTAGAGTATTGTATTCGGTTCTGGGCCCCTTAGTTCAAGAAGGATGGGGAAGTGCTTGGTAAGTATAATAGGACACCAGAACAGGCTGCCAGAGAGGTTGTGGGGCCTCCTTTTCTGGACGCATTCCTGTGTGACCTAAGCTGGTTGTTCCTGCTCCAGCAGGGGCATTGAATTAGATGATCTTTCAAGGTTCCTGATATTCTGTGATTCTGTTAAATTTTCTCGGTAAAGTGCCAAAAAATATTCCAAAATTTCAAGGTGTATATTGTCATGTTGCTTTAGGCTATTTATCACAAAGAAAGAGAAGACTAATATGAGAAACTAGAGATATTGTTATATCTTAAAAACAAAACAAAACAAAACAAACAAACAAACAAACAAACAAAAAAAAAAAAAAAAACAGAAACCAAAAAGCCACAGATTCCTTGAGCATTTCTGAAAAGGAACAGTGATGCATCATTCTTAAAAATATAAATGTATGGTAATTAATTTGTGTTTATCAGACTGAATTAGAAGTAATTCAATTCAGTGTCAAGTGCAGTGCTTGGAATTGTTCTGGGAATGAAAACTGGTTACAGCTATAGAGAATTTAAACCTCTAAAAGGTTTTCTGTCCGTGTTTTCTTGAGTGTGAGCAATTTCAAAGCTGTGACTTTGCCTGTAAGCTCAAATATTCTCCATCTCCATTGTCCTTTGTCAAACAAGATATGAACAAACCTTTATGTGAATTATTGTAGCAGAAGTAGGTTAGCACTGCTAGATTTGTAATTCTGAAAGCAATAATGTCGACAATACTCTGAAATCAACGGCGGTCAGCTGCCTAATGTATCTTTAACTAGAAAGTTATTTCCTTTGTCCGCATGGCTCTTCCTGATTCCAGTGACTGGGTTGTATGTATTAAGGCACAGTAGCTTAAGAAAGAAAATACAATATGTTTTTGTGCACACTCCAAAGATGTCTCAGTCTTTATTCTAGGGCTGAGCCATACCTACTATGACCAATTCTAACAGAAACAATCTGTCAGGTGAGGAGTACTCCTGCAAATGTAAACATACTGCAAGCTTCACAGAAAATCCTGACCAGATTAGATAAACAATCATTAACTGTAGTTTTTTTCTACCTAGACTTCTTCAAAAGATCAGGAGTCAGCAGTGGGAAACTAAATGAAGGAGACAAGAACAGCAATCTCGTTAGGATATCTCAGTGACTTCTATTCCTAGTTAGTATCTCATGCAATACAAAAAACTGCTACTTGCTTGTCAGTTAGCATACAGGAAACTAGTTTCTTATGAGCAGAATTTTTCTAAATTTGCTTAGTGAAAAGGTGTAAGATGATAGTCATTATTTGGCAAAGATGTTTCTCTGTATTATCTCTCTGACTTTTAAATCAACATGATGGTTGCTATAAGATACAGCAACAAACAATTTTCCATTTCCACATGGGAGTACAGGTCAATCAGAGCTTGCAGAAACTTGCATATCTGCTGTGGGCCATAGTTGCTATCAATGTTGGACAGGTGTATTTGTGTTCACTTCAAATAAACAAGAATTTATAAATGATATTCCCTACTTTGGAGAACAACTGTTGACTTCCTGTCTTGTTTTTGAGTACGAATAACTCACAGACAACAAAACTAGACCAAAATGAATATGAAAGTGACTACCTTGCACAAATAAACACTTTCTATTAAAAGAGAAGGTATTCTGAAGATACTAGAATAATGTGCATTTGCATTTTAGATTTTTTTTTCTCCTGGGTCTATTTTTTTACCTTATGGGTATCTTTATTCAATAGTTTTTTATATACATTATGTGCTTAAATTTAAACCCTTCATGATTCTGTGATAATTACAATAGCTTTCAATTTGATTTTTTAATTATTATTATTTTGTTCTGTCTGTTTTTAGGTTTCTGGCATACAAGTATTAATCCTGGATGGAGTTGGATGCTCCATACTTAGAATAAATCTTAATTTTAGTAAGATTGTTCTGTGTCATTTTGTTCTAATGCTAAACTTGTAATGCCAAACTTGCTATTAGATATCTGTTTTAGTGAATTCCATCCTTCTTGTGCTCTCTCCCTTACTCTTCCCGTCTGTCTCCCTCCCCTCTCTCTTTGTTCTCAGTAATATATATGTAATTACAAGTAAGACTATTCTTTATACAAGTCACGTGTTTCTTATCAGGCTAGTAGATATAGTGTACCTTCCTGAATTCTGTAAAAAGAAATTATATTTTTGCCAATCAAAATGCAATTCATCAATATAATAGAAAGAAAACAGGAGAAATGGTTTTAAAAATGATAGCAAATGCTTATCATCCTTTAAGGGCCTGTCATGGTTCTATGTTTTTTGTTTGTTTGTTTGTTTGTTTTTATTTTGGGTTTCAGTATTCCACATCAAAACATCATGTAGTGTACGGGGCATTAAAGTGTCACTGCCCCAATCCCAGGTACCTATCCCTGTACATTACAGCAGTCACGGGATCTGGCCCTTCCGGGTGGGGGGGGCGCTTTCTTGCTGCCTGGCAGTGGGTGCTGGAGGGTGCTTTCCTAGCCGTTCCAAGCTTTTCAGGTTTGAATCGGTCCCGGAAACTCTCTCTCTCTCTCATCTTGTCTGATTTATTAATCTCAATTTCAATTAAATTGTATATATTGTGTTATCTTGTACTCCAATATTATAGTAAAATAAGTTTTCCTCCATAGATTGTTGCCGCTGCTCTTTTCCTCCCTTCCTTCCTTCCCATTTTCGTGGGACTGGGGTGGGGGGGGGGAGGGCAGAGGCCTGTCGCCCCTGTCGCGGACATCAATTGATTTAGTCAACTCCGTAACAGGGCCCTAAAATTTTCTTATTAAATGAGGAAATTTCTGAGATTATATTCTAGCTATTTGCATTCCACTGGGCTTAATTTCAGGTAATTTTAAGTCATGTGTATATCCTAAGTTATGCCTCTAGGAGATGACCATAGCAGTTTTGGTTTGTGTGGATTTCTACCATCTTGTTAATATGCAGCCATGGCAGTCACTATATTCCAGGATGAATCTTTTTGGGCACTTAAAAAATAATGTCATACAATACCAAGGTATTTGATACGCAACAGCCTTTTCTGACATTAGCAAATGTACCTCTCTATCTCTAGAAACTGGAATAATTGAGAAGATCTTATATTATTCGAAAGACTGGAGAAATGTAATCTGCACATTGTCACAGTATATTTAGAATTTGCTAGCATTTTATAATTCCCTGCTAAAAACTGTTGAATTTATAATTCTCTTATTGTTATATTTCTTATTTTAATCCACTACTTTCTGATTGTCTAGATATTCTCCTTATTTTATCAATTTAACCAAAAATTTCTCAGGTGACTTACTTATCCCTGTTGTAAGTTTTTCTCACTACCATTCCATATCACTTGTTTTCCTGTTTCCCACTTTCTTATTTGTTTTCCTCAGATTTGTACCACACACGTTCTGTCATCATTCCTTCTATATCTGGAAATTTTTACACTACTAGCAAATTAATGACTAACCATATCTAACTCATTTGAAACCATGTATATTTGGGCACATTTTTTTCTATATTTTAATAATTAGTATGCTGTGTTTAAGCTAACAATATAAAGATAGGGAAACAACTAGACTGTTTGCTCCCCCATCTTTAAATATCAGTATTATAATGTTGGCTTCATTAGGTGTGTCTAGAGTGCTGCTGTGTGTACAGACTCATGACACACAATTGTAAAACCTCAATCAGATCAGGCAAGGAATAAGAGCCTGAATTTAAGCTTTACAGCCCTATTAAATAAAATAACACAGACTCTGAACAAAAAAATAATAACTGTTCCTCATGTTTCATGCACTGACTTGTAATGGTGCTTTGTTGTACCCAGCATGTCATGTAGCAGGCTGAATGATCTCATTAGCATGCATTCTTTTCCTATTTTGGTGTGCTATCTCATAGTTTATCACTATTGAACCTGGATTCATTCCTTTTCTCATGTAACACAGTGTAAGTCCTTACTTATCAGCCCTGCCAACAGATTTGGTATGCATCCTGTGATTGAAAAACCCAAATTCTGCCAGTGAAACCAGCCTTGGAGCCGCATGTTGATCTGGATCTACTGTGCCTTTTAATATAATCCTAATGCTGCAAAAATGAAGGATACCTTTAACCAGCTGTCCTAAGACCCTGCTACTTCACCTCCACAGCATGAAAAAACAATACTAACTGATAATCAGAGGGTTGTACCAAACTAGAGTGTTTTCCAATAACCTTTCTCACCCAGGCCTCAGGGAGACAGCAGACTTCCCTATGGATAGGGCCTATCATGCTCTCTGAATCTTTAAAAAGGGAGTCTACAACAACAGCAGTTCTCTTTCTCTTGACAGAGATGGTTGATATGGGGGACAGGATGACTAGCTACAGGTAACCCCTCCAACCAAATGTAGACATAATCAATTGCCTACCGATCAAGTTCCAGAGCCTCATACTTATTATATAAGAACACCTGGGAGGGGGAGGTAGAGAGATGATGCAACTACCAGCTCAAGCAGAAACCTGTTTTCGTTCCCTTCTGTCTCTTTGATCATCTCCTTCTGCCTGGTGGTGAGAAGTTCACATTTTACAGCTGGCTGACTTACTGGTTTCAGGTACAGCAGAGCACAATTCCACCAGTTCATCTTCTGTGACTCCCTGATGCTCCTCAACCTGTCTACCTCCTCCAGAACTTCTGTCCCGAGGATAGTTGTACAGACTGGGAAACAGTAGACTGGGGAACAGCTTAATGGAAAGGGATCTTGGTGTTTTGGCTGATGGCAAATAGAATCTGAGTCAACAGTGTGCCCTGGCAGCTCAAAGGGCAAACTGTACCCTGGTGTGCATCAGGCCCAGTGCTGCCAGCTGGGCAAGGGAAGGGGCTGTCCTGTTCTGCTCTGCACTTTCTGTCCTTATCTCGTGTGTACATTTAGATGCTAAAACTATTGGAGAGCGTGTCTGAAAGAGGACTATGGAGATGGTAAGGGGTAGAGAGCAAGATGTAGGAGGAGTGACTGAGGTCCTTTGGTTTGTTCAGCCCAGAGTAGAGGAAGCTGAGGGGAGCAAAGGGTCAGCACTGAGCTCTGCTCTCTGTTGACCATAATAGGAATAACAATACCTGAAGGAATGGCATAGAATCCTGTCAGGGGAGTGTTGAAGGGAACGGAATCCTCAGGACAGTGGGATCTGACAGATCTGTCAGATTTTCAGAAGCATTTAGGCAGTATTCTTAGACGTATGTCTTAATTTTGGGGTGGTCATATGTGGAGCCAGAAGTTGAATTCCATGATCCTAATGGGTTCTTTCAAAACAAGGATATTCTATGATTCTTGGAAAAGTATGTTTAGTTATGCAAAATCTGCATTTTTTGCACCTGTAGAGCACAGAAAATACATGTGTGTATATATTTTACATTCAAACAGCCTGTTAAACTGCTTTAAGACTTTTAAGACTTCTTGAGTAGGAGATGCCATTATTCTATGATTTTATAATCACTGGTTTCTGAATGCTTTTCTTGGTCTTGCTCTTCTATGTGAGACAGATATGAAACATAGTTGAACTTCTGCTTGCATATGCATTTGCACTCTAGATATCTAGGAAAGACCAGAAAAAAACACTGAGAAATATAACTTGTTCTGCAGAAGTGGGAAATAATTACATTTGGGAACTTGGTTCAAGTCAACGAAGAATTTTTTCATCCCCTAAATTATCATTCATATGTCTACAATAAAGTTTCCATTATTTCAGAAGTGTTATTTAGGAAGTTGAGGGGAATAACAGTCAGAGCTGTACCAAACTGAAATGTTCCTTTTCTTTGTACAGCTCTTCCTATTCACATCAGGTAAACAGTAACATCAAATATAATCACGAAGAATTTTCACTGCTTTTATAGCTATGATATCTTACTAAGCGATAAATTCAGATAAGCCAGGTGACCGCAGTGCAAAATCTTGCATGCCAAATCTCTACATACAAAATACTTTCTGACTGCACTGTAGCCAGGGGACTATTTGAGCAGTGTGTCAGTACAAGTAGATCCACACCTTTGATCCAACTCAATGGAGATATTTCAAAGGAAGAATCACAAGGATAAGGAGCATTATTACAGTACATTTCCAAAGGAAGGGAAGCTACTAATGATTCCATATCAGTGCCTCAAACAGCAGCAGCAGAGACAAAGATTCGAAAATTTTCTGTTTGCTGAGCTGTGAGAAACTGCAGTAAAAGAGGCACTCAACCCTGCAATGCCAGACATTGAAGACTCCCATATTCAAAAGTTTCATTTGGTATCTAGATGTTTTGTGCAAAAAGTTTTCTTTATGTATTTAATCAGCCATAACTTACTATTTTCTGTCCCACTAAACTATAGTCTTATTAGATGTTGAAAACTTCTGCCAGAAAAAGCAATATCAGGCTTATCACTGGGCTTGGAGTACAGAAATAGCAGCACATATTGAAACTGCCAACAAGTGATAAAAAACAGCTCTGGCGTAAGGATATCTAACTCCGAGCAGCTGTTGAAACACTCCACAATTGGGCATACTGCTTGTTTTTTCAGTATTATGTGTTTTTTTCCCTCTAACTTACGCACAAAGATTCTAGTCATGTTTACTCTCAAACATAACATACACAAGAACTAACTGAAGTAATTTCCACATTTTCCATGTTTACTACAGTGAGCTAATTTTGTAGTACAACTTCAGATAATTCCACATTAAATTGTGAAAGAGATACTAGGGAGAATAAATATGATATTATGTCTGAATTTTATAACTTGGGTTTTTCCAGGAATAAAAAGAAAAATGGTGTTCCTGAGAAATTTAACACTGTTACGCAGGGATAAATTCTGTGTTTTGTTGTTTGTTTGCTTTTTTCTCTGCAAAAATGTCATATCTGAAGTATATGAATATATATGTCTATACATCACCTGACTTTAGTGGAAGAGTGCTATGATCTGGGTTTCCAGAAAATGTGATTAAACATCCATGAGATAAGCATGTTGTTGATCCAAATGAGTTACTGACAGAATATACTAGAGCATGATATTTAATCCAGATCAATTTATAAAGTCATTAATGGAAGAATGTCGTTTGATTTTAAGAATAAGCAGACCATTATGAATCACAATTTGGGAAATTATATATATTTTATAAAGTTTATGGGCTTCTTTTTACCTCCTTTAGAAATATTCTGGTCATAGTTTGAATTGCTTAACCAGAGGATATTCAAAGTCCTCTTGTTCATTGGCGAAACATAGAAGAGCTCTAAGACATAGTAAATGTGAGAAGTTAGGGAAAGAATATGCTTTAGTTTTTAATCCTAATCAATGTGATCAAAACCAGAATATTTTAATAGTAGATTGATTTCCACATGGGCAAAATAAGTGATAATTTTACTTTCTTCTGTACAATCAATAGTTTCCTACTGGTAAACACATCAGTAAAACAAGGAAAAGTTCGAATAAAAATCCTGTTTGTATATAATGCTACATATTATGCTGCCAGTAGCCATTTTGATCATTGTTATTAGAGTGATATATAAATAAATCTAAAAACAAACTGTGTTGTAGAGGAAAACTGACAAAACAACCACAGGTGTTTCTGTACTTCAGGTCAGGTTACCCACAATTGTTCCAGCTTCAAAGGAGAACACTTTTTTTTTACTTTTATTCAAATTGGGCTGTCCAGCCTTTAAAAATAAATAAAAAGACTATAAAATATTGTAGCAACTTTGCAGAGAATTCTTAAAAATGAGATGTAGTCAGTCGCTTTGCACAACTTGCAACCCTCCCTATCCGTGGCAAAGAGGAAAGAAAGAAAAAAAAAAAAAAAAGGGGAGAATTCAGAATCTTCTGAATATCCTAAAGAGGGTTTTGTGTTTAGGCAGCCTTGAAAGTTATCTCCTTCTTCACCCTGTTATCAACTAATTTTTTCTTAACTTGCTTCTTGGCTTTGTCCTCTATATTTAATTTATTCCTTTACCAGCTCTCTTCTTTACTGAAATCTGGCTGTATGGTGACAAAAAAATATCTTCTCAACCCTTTTTTTCTTGCTGTAGCATCCAATCTGTACCAATTTTTAAATTGGTGTTTGTTTTCTGAGGTTCTACATGTGTTAAGGCATGAATCCTGTGTGCTTAGCTGAAGGTTGTCTTCTAGATGCAAAAGATCCTGGAATGTCAAAAAGTTAAATTTTGTTACCCTATGGGTTTGAGGACAGTGGTTTGTAAGATTTGGGCAAAATATAGATTTTTTTTCTCTCCTGATAAATATTAAGTATAAATATAAATTTATTACATAAAGCATAGATGAAATCTCAACATAAATAGCAAGTAGAAGTAGTATTTCCAAAAACCTAACGTGAATCCAAGCATAGAACAGACAAACTAGGAACAAATTTTTCCACTTAATTTTTTGAGCTAGATTAAGCGTTTTTAATATTTCATTTCATATAATATTTTATAATTTTTTCATAAATCCACAGTTATTGGAGTCTCTCTGTTTCTATCATACTCCTACCTTTAAAATCACCGAATCCTAGCTCTGCTTCTCTGTTATCATGGCAACAAGAGCTGCTACCATGAAGTCAGTCATGAGGATTTTATCAGGGTTTACTTTGATTTTCCTCCTCTATGTTATGACTCAGTATGCTTTTCATATTACACTGCACTCAAGCATTTGGTCTACATAACCTCAGGAGATTTTATGCAGAATCATAGCATGGTCTGTGTCGCCTTTGTTTCGGCGACCCTGACTGAAGTCTCCTTGTGAAAGTGTTCCAACAGCCCCGGTCAGTTTCGCACGCTTTTCATGACACCAGTATGGTGAGCGGCAAAATGGCCTTAATTGCAAGGAGCACACCCTTCTTAAAACTTTCCCCACGCCTTAGGGCTACTATCATTATCTCTGACCAATGGACATGTGGCATGTCTTGTTTCCTCCTTATTTGGTCTAACCTGTTCTTCTCTCTTATCTTCAAGACATTTGTAGCCATGGTTTCCCAGGGGCCAAGGGGCCCCTGTCGACCATGGTGACTGCCCTAGCCCATTCAGTTAACTACGGGTCTGAGTTGGAAGAGACCTTAAAGATATCATGTTCTGCCTCCTTTACTGTGGGCAAGGACAATTTCCAGTAGGTCGGTTGCCCAACCTGGTCTTGAACTTCCAGGAGTCGGGCATTCTCAGATTCTCTGGGAAACCTCTTCCAGAGCCTCACAATTCTCACTGTGAATAATGTATTTCTTACATCTGTTGAAGTTTAACCTAACAGCAGATAAGAACCATGGAGTTGTGTGCTCACTCTCCCACCCCAGACGGATGAGGAAGAAAACTGGAAACAAAATAGTAACTGTGGGGTGAGATAAAATCTATTTACTATGACAGAAAAGGATAAGAGAAAACAAAAAATAAATATGCATTTATACATATGTATGTACATACACAGTAAAATTACTTGCAACTCATCAATTGACTAACAGCTAACAACACAATTGCTCACTGATTGACACCCCACTTAGCAATGCAACATCTCAACTGCTGCTGACTGATGCCCAGCTAATACCATAACAGTGGCCTGTCCTCAGCCAAGTTCTTACAGATTTTAGCCTTCATAAAATCATAGAATCACAGAACTATAGGGTTTAGAAGGGGCGTCCAGAGATCATCAAGTTCAACACTCCTGCCAAAGCAAAGACTCCCTACAGCAGGTCGCACAGGTCACATTAGATGTCATATAATATTTAAGGAATAATCTGTGGATTCAGACCAGATATCTGCCCCACCACTTTCTGCTGCACAGTAATGGTGTCAGTTTTTCCCCATTTAGCATCCTAGGGCAGCCCAGACCCCAGCAAGAACTCATAGCTCAGTAATAACTAAAATATTAATGTGCTGTTACCACTGACTCAGCTGAAACTAAGACAGTGTCTAATCTAAATCAACAGCCTTTTAATTTAATACCATTCTCCCTTGTACTATTACTGTGCTGCTGGCTTATAAGGAATCCCTCCTCTTTCTTTCTTGTAGGACTTCTTTATACATTGGAATACCACTTCAAGATCTTTCCTGAACCTTGTCTTTTCTAAGATGAATAATCTCCCTTATTCAGCTTTTCTTTTTGGGAGATATGCTCTAGTATCTGGTCATCTTCCTGCCTCATCTCTGGACTCATTCCAACAAATCCATGTATCTTTTATGATGGGAGTCCCAGAGTTGAATGCAGTACTGAATGTAGGTGAGAGAGCAGAGTAGAGGAGGAGAGTCTTATCAAATCCTAGAATCACAGGGATTACCTCTGGATACCTCTGGATTTTACGTAGTTCAATCACCCTGCTGAAACAGGCTCCAGAGAGTTGATTGTACAGGCAAATGTCCAGGCAAATTTAGATATATACAGAGAAGGAGACTCCACACACTTTCTGCCTTGTCACCCCTATAGTAAAGAAGTTCTTCCTCAGGTTTGTAGGGAACTGTTTGAATTCCAGTTTGTGCCCATTAAGTGTTGTCCTGTTGCTGCATACCACTGAAAAAAGTGTGTCCCCATCCTCTTGATTCCAGCACTTTTGATAGTTATACATGTTGATAAGACCCCCTCTCTGTCTTGTCTCCCTAGGCTGAACAATCTCAGGTTTCTTGGCCTTTTCTCATAAGGGAGATGATCCAGACCCCTGATAAACTTTGTGTCCCTCTGCTGCACTCTCTTCAGTAGATCCCTATTTCTCTTGAACTGGACTCTGTACTCTAGATATGGCCTCACCAGTGCAGAGTAGAGAAGGAGAACCTGCTGGCCACACTTTTTAATGTAACCTAGGATACCATTGTCCGCCTTGGCTGCAGTGGCACACTGATAGCTCATGATCAACTTGTCGTCCACAAGAACATCCACATTCTTCTCCACAGAGCTTCTTTCCAGCATTCAATCCCTAATCTGTACTGATGTAGGCAGTTATTCCTCCCCAAGTGCTGAACTCTGCACTTGCCCTTGTTGAACCTCATTAGCTTCCTCTTCACCCAACTCTCTTGTCTGTTGAAGTCTCATTGAGACTGTCCTTATGCAGGTGCAAGACTTTGCACTTGTCTGTGTTGAGCTACATTTTGTTTACCGGGGCTCAGTGCCCTTGTTGATATCTCTTCCCTTCAGCATCTAGACTACAATGTGCAGCTTAATGTTAACCATCTTGCTGAAGGTATACTCGATACCATTGTTCACGCCACCAATAAAGATGCCAAATTGTACCAGTCCCCATTTGTGGGGCAACACTACATGCAGGCAGGTCAATGGCAGGAGAAAATTGAAGAAAAATTTTGGAAGTGTGAATAGGGAGATTTTACACAAGAATTTCAACACTTGATGTGTGGATTTCTGCTGTTAATTTTTTATTTGTAACACTGACACCAGTTTTAAACTTGCTGATCTATTGTAACTATTGAAAGTTATGTTTGCAGTGCAGAAGATATGAAGCACAAAAACAGCAAGAACCACTACAGGATTGTGTCAGTAAAATCAAAGTCAGTATGACCAGGTTCTCACAACTATGTAATAAAAGAAATCATATCACCACAGGAATATCTGCAAACAAATGATGTATTATTTTTGCCTGTGTGTATGTGCTATGTTTAGCTTGTTTGTTCCTTAAGAAAAAAATGACAGGTTGAAGCAATATTAGAGCCATTTCAAAGACAAATATTTTTCAGATTTCTTTTTTATTGTGTGCATTTCTTTATGCGCACAATACACTGTTAAGAACCCCAAGTGACTTTGCAATTAAATGTTATGTACAAAATACTTACCAGTGAGAAGCAATGTAGTCCGATACTAAAGGTCTTCATATCTTTAGTGAAACCTTCAATTCTGGCCAGCAGGCCACAGTCACAGGTACTCTACTTTCACACATCTTGCTCTCTCTTCACTCCAACCACTACTTTTTCTGTGGTCTCTTCACTTCTGGCTACAGCTGGTGCTATGATACTACATCTCTACTCTTTTTTCACAACTTCAGTTAGCCGAAGTTCAACTGAAGATGTATGAGTCATCAGAAAAATGGAATGCTCTGCCACTATCACATAGACATAGGTAACCATGCTGAGAATCAATTTAAGCGAATGGAAAAATTCCTGAAGAGTTTTGTCTGTGTTCAGTTAAAGCAAAGGGTTTTGACTGCATTCAATTAAACCTTGATTATAGCTAAATAGGTACCCCAAAGAGGTTTTAATTCACTGAAGATCTAGGGATAACTTGAATATATCTGGCAATGAGGTCTGTCTTTATTAGTGGTATAATCCATTACCAGTAGGTCTTGGCAGACTGTGAAAAGTTTGCTTCCCACCCACTAGTGATTAAATGAATAATTCCTAGAAACAGTAAAACGTGGATGCTTCACACAGTAAAGACAGAAATTATTGCACTTCATATAGGCTCTATAATACATATGTCAAATGAAGCCTGTAGAACCAGGAGCAGAATCAGGATAAACAAAAACAAAAGCATCATTGTTTGGCAAGGGGTATGGTGACAAATTATTTTTGCAAAGTATGCTGTGAGGAAAGCTTAGGTGAGTTTGAGAAACAGAAATACAACAGAAGTTACTAAGGAGAGAGATGTCATATTTGGCTCACGTATTTTCTAAAAACAGTTATAAATTGGGACACACGTCATACAAAATAAGTTATGATAACTAGAACTTCTGTAAAATAAACAAAATTCAGAAGTTGTAACAGATATTAAGCTAACCCAGCATACTATTTGTTAATTAGACACTTGAAACTTTATTGATATTCTTCCTTTTGCTCCTATTTTTGGCAATCTTTTTTTTCTGATGTGGTTTAATGGAATTAAGTGACTTTGTGCCCTTATTTATAAAGATAATTCAATTAACAAAGATAAATTCTCTGATATTTCTCTGTTCTCTGTGATTCTGTGATTCTGTGATGTTTATTTATTTCATGATTATTTGTACTTAGTTGCTAGGTAGCAAGTTTAAATTAAGTTTAAATTAACCAACAAGTCAAATTCACAGGAAAAGCAATGTATAAAAAAAAGAAGGAAAGAATGAATGAAAATAAACTTTGAAAAAGTCATTATCTTTTTAGAGAAGAGTTATATTTATACTATTTATGCATTTTATCTGGTTGTTATCATTTCCTTTTTTTTTTTTCCCCCAGTTAAAATCTTCAGAGTACCTTACAGAAGAAAATAAAGCTTATGTTCCCCAAGAATGTTATTTCTGCATTACAAGAAGAGTCAGCATACAAATAATGGTACAGTTTCTTCATTAATATGCAAATGATCCTTGACTAGACAGTCACTGAAAGTTGATGAAAGATAAAAACTCATTATGGTGTTCAGATTCCTCAAGAAATTTCACTGTGAAACATCTATAAAGAGAATTATAAAGGTAAAACGAAGCAAAACATAACGAAAACAAACTCCTGTAAGTCAAATTATAAGAAAAATGGTGGTATCTCTTATCTCTCACTTTCTGATTTATGTCCTTTTAGTCTGTTTAAAGTATGTCTGTTTACTATAACACAGATTCTGGTCTCTTATGTACTTACACTTATTAAATTCAGCCCTATTTTAATAGCAATAACTGGTAAAGAGTAATAACAGCTTTGGACATATGAACTACAACGTATAGTGTATACAAATGTGTGCTAATGAAGCGAAAATGCTAGTGTCCAAATAGCTAAGTTGATCTAAAAATTCTGGTGCTTATTTCGCCTGATATCTATAATTGTCCTAATTTCAGTGGAATCTTATTTTATGACAATTTTCAGTTTCATAATCAGTGAATATCAGTACCGTCTGGTTTTGATATATTTCTATTGGCCTGCAATCAGTTTGGTAAGATATTGAAAGTTTTCTGATTAGTTTAATAAGTGTTTAATTTCCTCCTCAAAGTTTAAACCATTGAAATTTTTATATTACACACCATACATATCCAGCTATAAATCACTAATGAAAAAAAAAAGGTCAGAAAGTTCTAGAAATCTAAAATTTAAAAATAAAAATTAATCTTCAGCTGATGTAAACATTTTCTGAACAAAAGCTTCAAAAAAAAAAAAAAAAGTTTACATATATCCATTTTTGCATTGGAAATTCCATTTTTATGATTTATACAGTAAAATCAGTGTTACCCAAATATTTTTGTTCATTTTACTAAATACACCCTCTTTTATTTAATCTTGTTGGCTTAAAAAGAAATTATAAAATAGAATAAGATTCTATCTTAACTTCTTTCACATAGTAGTGGCATCTTTCTCATTCTGCTAGAGAGCTCATAGTAAAAGTAACTTCCAAAGAATTTTGGATAACCAAAACTAACCATCCCGCTTTAGGAATTTTTTCAGTGGTTTTCCTAGCAGAATGAAAAAGGACCTGAGGTATTTCTATTATAATGTATTATGTATTTGAGAAAAACTGTGAAATAAAATTTGAAAATGAACTTTTTCTCATTTGAGATTCAATATACTCTTATTTTACAAGTCCTTCAACTGCAATGTCCTAATTCCAAATAAGCTTACAATTCCAGTTCCAGTTCAGGTAAAAAAGGAATCATCACCTAAAAGTATTACTTTTATTTACAGTCTTTCCTGATCTTGAAATGCATTCATGTTGCTTGATGTGAGGTCTTCAACTTCTTAGTTACTTGAAAAGTAATGTTTCCATTCTTTCTGCAGGTAAATGAATTTGAAATAATGAACTTGTCAGAAGGTCAACTGGCATGGTAAACATTTTTTGTTATTTTTTGTTATTTACATCCATGAACCTACTTGGTATGGGACTCTTCTTTTACCAGTTTGGGTCACCTGTTCTGACTTTCTCCCCTTCCAGCTTCCTGTGCGCCCCTGATACTCTTGCTGGCAGCGCAGTGTGAGAAGCTGAAAAGTCCTTGATTGTGTTCAGCACTATTCTACAACAACAAAAACATAAATGTTTTATCAACATTATTCTGATCCTAAATCCAAAATACAGCACAATGCCAGCTGCTGGGAAGAAAATCAACTCTATCTCAAATTAATCTGGAACAAATAGGTATTCTCACATTTCTCAGAACATTAGTCTGAGGAATTTCATCCTGATCTTTTCATTCCCACTAAGTGTTCCTATTAATTTAAACAAGAAAAAGGTATTCAAAATTAAACCCTACTTTTTCCCTATCTGCAGAAAAGGTGAAAATAAATGGTACAATATCTACCAGTGAGCCATAGTAATGACATTTGGTGAGATATCCTTAGATCACAGAATCACAAAATTTTAGAATGGTTTGAGTTGGAAGGGACTTTTAAGATCTTCTAGTTCCAAATCCCCTGCTGTAGGTGGAACATTTACCTCTAGATCAGGTTGCTCAAAGCCCCATCCAGACTGACCTTGAATGTTTCTAAGAAGGGGCATTCACAACCTCGCTAGACAACTTGTTCCAGGGTCTCGCTACCCTGAAAGTGAAGAATTTCTTTCCAATATCTGATCTAAATTGTCCATTTTCCAGTTTAAAATCATATATCTTTGTTCTGTCACTACATGCCCTCATAAAAAGTGAATCCCCACTTTTCCTGGAAGCCCCTTCAGGTACTGGAAGGCCTCTATAATGTCCCTCCCACAGCCCTCTGTTTTCCAGGCTGAAGATTCCCAACTCTCTCAACCCAGCCCCCTGAGCATCTTCCTGGCCTTCTTCTGGATCTGCTCCAACAGCTCCATGTCCTTTTTATGTTAGGGGCCTCAGAGGTGAACTCAGTACTCCATGTGGAGTCTCACAAAAGCAGAGTAGAGAGACCGAATCTGTCTGTGCAAACCAGAATACGATTGGCTTTCTGGTCTGCAAGCTCACATTGACATACTGGGAGAACTCCTTGAGAGTAGCTCTGCAGAGAAGGACCTGGGTGTCCTGGTTGATAAAAAAAAAAAAAAAAAAAAAAAAAAAAAAAAAGTGAATATAATCTAACAGTGTGCTATTTCAGCTCAGAAGGCAATGACATCCTGAGCTCCTTCAGAAGAGAGTTGGCCAGCATGGACAGGGAGGTGATTTTACCTCTCCACTCTGCTCTCATGAGGTCCCATCCCAAATAATGCATCCAGGTCTGGGGCCCCCAGTACAGGAAATATGTGGAGATGATGAAGAGGTTCCAGAGGAAGACCACAAAGAAGATCAGAGGTCTGGAGCACCTCCCCTACGAAGACAGGATGAGGGAGCAGGACTTGTTCAGCTTGGAGAAGAGAAGGCTGCAAGGTGACCTCATTGCAGCCTTACAGTATTTAAAAGAGGATTATAAACAGGAAAGAAATCAATTTTTTATTTGAGTAGATGGTGATAGGACAAGGGGGAATGGTTTTAAGTTCAAGGAGGAAAGATTTCAATTGGATATCAAGAGGAAGTTCTTTACAGAGAGAGTTGTGAGGCGCTGGCACAGACTGCTTAGGGAGGTCGTGGATGCTCTGTCCCTGGAGGTTTCCAAGGCCAGGTTGGGTGGGGCCCTGGAAAACCTGGTCTAGTACCAGATCTGGAGGTTGGTGGCCCTGCCTGAAGGAGAGGAGTTATAACTTGATCCTTGGGGTCCCTTCCAAACTAAGCCATTCTGTGATTCTATGGTTATATGATTCTATAATTTCTGGCTCATGCTGAATCTTTCATTGATCAGTACCCCCAAATCCTTCTCCTCAGGGCTACTCTCAAGTCATTCTCCACCTAACCTGTATTTGTGCTAGAGATTGTCCTAACTCAGGTGCAGGACCTTGCACTTCGCCTTGTTGATTTTCTTGAGGTTGGCTTGGGCCCACCTCTCAAGCCTCTCCAAGTTCCTCTAAATGGCATACCTTCTCTCTAGTACGTCAACTGCACCATTCATTTGATGTCACCTGCAAACTTGTTGAGGATGCACTTGATCCCACTGTCTATGTTGCCTACAAATATGTTAAACAACAGCACTGATCCTTGAGGAATGTCACCCATCACTATTTGAACATTGAGCCATTGAATGCAACTCTCTGAGTATAATCATCTAGCCAACTCTTTATACAGTGAGTGGTCCGTCCATCAGATCCATTTCTCTCCAATTTGATGATCAGGATGTCATGCAGGACAGTGTCAAATGCTTTGCACAAGTCCAGGCAGATCATAGAATCATAGGATCATAGGATCATGGAATCATAGAGTCACAGAATGGCTTGGATCCAAAGGGAGTTTCAAGCCCCCTGCTACAGTTGTCCCTACTTTATCAACTGACACTGTAACACCATCATGAGAGGCCAACAAGTTTGTCAGGCATTAATTTCCCTTGCTGAAGCCATGCTGGTTACCACCAATCATCTTGTCTTTATTTTCCATGTGCCTTAGTAGGGCCTTCAGGAGAATCTGCTCCATGATCTTACCAGGCACAGAGATGAGACTGAGATGAGTAAGCAATATCAAAAATTAGTCAAATAGTTTTAGAAATCTGCTTGAGTTTCGTGGGGTGACTTTCATATGTATAAATAATTAAACATTCTGCAGTGTGATCATCAAACTGAACGTTGTTACAAATATGATCAGAACAAATACACCATGAATGATCTAGTCTGTGTTACAAAATAACATCTATTAAAAACATAACTTTTTATGAAATCTTAATAAAGAGAACTGATAGATAGCAAGAGTGAAGATCTTTGTGTTATCAGGCCTTTTAAACTGATAGTAGCAAAGGAAAGCAGATATAATCTGAAGTTAAGTGGTTAAGTTGTCCATGAAAAGATCTGATGATGTGTTGGTATTTAACCCATCACGCAGCTAAGCTCCACTCAGCTGTTTTTTTTCACTCCTCTATCCCAGTGTAATGGGGGAAATGAGAAGAAAAAAACGAAACAAAAAACAAGGAAAGTAGAACTCATAGTTGAGATGAAAACTATTTACTAGGAAAGAAAAGGAAAGGAAAAAAAATATATAGTAATTGTAATATTACATATAAAATCATAGAATCATAGAATCACAAGGTTGGAAATGACCTATAGGATCATCTAGTCCAACTGTCTCCTCATCACCATTGCCATCACAAAGCTACTAAACCACATCACGCAGCTCCTTATCCAGATGCTTCTTGAACACTGCCAGGGACGGTGACTCCGCCATCTCCCTGGGCAGCCATTCCAGTGCCTGACCACTCTCTGAGAGAAATGTATATATATATAGTATATATATGTGTATATATATATGTATATAGTATATATATATACTATATATGTATAGAATATATATAGTATATATATACATAATGTATACATATATACTATACTATATATAGTATATATATACATAATATATACATATATACTATATATACACATATATACAAAATATATTTTGTAGAATAAGCGATGCACAATTCAGTTCTTCACTACTTGTAGAGCAATGGTCAGCCAGTTCCCAGCAGTAGCAGCCTTTGTCACCTGGACAACTTCCCCCAGCTTTACTATTCAGAATGACATCATATGGAATATCTCTTTGGCTAGTTTAGGTCAACTGTCCAGGTTCTGTCTCCTGCTATCTTCCTGTGCCGCTCAAGCGCTCTCACTGGTAGCACAGTACAAGAAGCTGAAATATCTTTGGTTCTGTGCAACACTGCCCTGCAACACTGAAAACACTAATGTGTTATCAATATATTTTTTCTCTTAAAGTCAAAGCATAACATTGTATGAGTCATGATGACTAGAATCAACTCAAACCCAGCTGAAACCAGAACATCATATCACTCTCAATCTTAATCAGTAAGTGTTTACTTCATAAACACAATATAACAGAAAGTTCGTACTGAATGTCAACCTCATTAAAAATATCAGACTGAATGGACTTGAAAACAGTCTGCTTGACCTTTATTGCTCCAAAATTCAGCTCCTTCTAGTCTTGGCTGATATTTTTTTCCAGGATAATTTTTCCCTGTAGAGAAGGACTCCAGTTCTGCAGCAAATCAATATCTTCAGTTGTTTTTGCTGTCTATCTAGTAACATTCATGGACAGTTTTTTTGTTTGTTTGTTTGTTTGTTTTTTTCCACATTTGGGAAAAAAAAAAAGAAATCAATTTGTCCTTCACCAAACTCTGCATGGAGCTCTAAGGCATATTCAAAAAGCACAGTTGTATCATACAAAACAAAAAGAAAGGAAAAAGCGAAGGAAAAAGGAAGGGAAGAGGAAGAGGAAGAGGAAGAGGAAGAGGAAGAGGAAGAGGAAG
>NW_024962258.1:2928206-2954129 GCF_019238085.1 Lagopus leucura
AAGAGGAAGAGGAAGAGGAAGAGGAAGAGGAAGAGGAAGAGGAAGAGAAAAAATACTTTCTCCATCTCTTCCATTTTAGTGGTGCAATACTTTCCATTTTCCATACAACTTTATGTACATTTATTTATTTAATAAATATTGTATTTCACAGGTAAGCAATAAAATGCTCAATAGAGTTTTGGTATAAAGACCATCATTAAAACATAAAACACACTCTCTAGCCTATACATCTGAATACCATAATCAGTAAGTGTGGTAGAGTACATCTAGAAAGGGGAAGAGAGGCCAAATGCTTTGGAAATTTGTTAAGCAAGTAAACCTGGGAGATCAGAGATTATGAAAATACAAGGATGATGGAGTTTTGAAAATGTGTATAAACAGACACTGCTGCAAATTGTATGATTGGGTTTAAATCTTGAACAACAGAGTCATTTCTAGACGGGCAGAATTATACATGCAAACAATATTATAGGAATGCAGCTGGAATATTGACTTCCTCCTTGCATTATTCAGTGGTTTAATTGGTATGAAAAGTTTGATTACAGCCTAAAGCATTGAACAAATGAAGAAGCATGGTTATTTTTGTTTTCAAAGATTCATATCAATAGAAGAGTCTATTTAAGATTTCACTTCTCCATACTCTGAATTTAGGAATCCACTGTCTGTACATTCAGGTGAGAGGACTACACCCATGGCAAAAATACAAAATCAGGTTTCAATAAATTTTCTAAAAATGTGTTGTATTTAAAATTAAGTACTTTAAAAGTAGAGTTACCTGGGATGACTGATTAGTACCTAGATCTGAAAACGTATTTCTTTCTACAATGGCTTTAAAAGGAAAGTCGAAACAATTTTCATTGATCCTACAGTATAAAGCCAATCTAGTGGACTCAGAAAATAAGAGGTTTCCTAGTACATCCAAAATGCTGAAGTACATCCTGAAGTGCTCTAGAATCCACTTTCTAATCTAAGAGTCATTAGCTCATTGTATTCTGTACTTCAGATTGTAACTAAACAAACAAATGAATCATAGAATCATAAGGTTGAAAAGAACCTATAAGATCATCTAGTCCAACAGTACTCCCATCGCCATTGCTATCACAAGCTACTAAACCATACCTTGCAGCTCTTCATCCTGATGCCTCTTGAACACTGCCAGGGATGGCAACTCCAACACCTCCCTGGGCAGCCATTCCAGTGTCTGACCACTCTCTGAGAGAAAAAGTTTCTCCTTATGTCTAATCTAAACCTCCCCTGATACAACTTGCGGCCATTTCCTCAGGTTCTTCTTCTGCAAGAAGAGGCCAAACTCCTCTTCAAAACAACAGGAAGCTGTAGAGTGCAGTGAGGTCTCCCCTGAGCCTCTTCTTCTCCAGACTGAACAATTCCAGCTCCTCATTCACACCTCGTAAGATCTGTGCTCCAGACCCTTCACCAGTTTCATTATCCTTCTCTGAGCATGTTTCAGGGCCTCAATGTCTTTCCTGTAGTGAGGAACCCAAAACTGAACACAGTACTCAAGGTGCAGCCTCATCAGTGCTGAGGGGGATGATCACCTCCCTGCTCCTGCTGGCTATGCTATTTCTAATGCTGGCCAGGACAGCATTGGCCCTCTGGCCACCTGGGCACACTGTTGGCTCATGTTCAGCTGAGCATCATCCAATACCCCTAGGTCCCTTTCCTTTTCACAGTCATCCAGGCTCTTAGCCTCAAGCCTATAGCAATTGGGGGTACTGTGGTCAAAGTGCAGGATCTGGCATATAAACACCTCAACAGTTTCTGAGAAGCATCTTATGCATTTACACTCTAAAATTTATGAGTTCATAAAAATGACAGAGAGTTTCGTCAGTATTATTTTCACTTTATTTGATTGGATTACTTCAGCAGCATCTTATGATTTTACAACTTAACAGGCTTAGTAGTAAAATATTATACAGCAAATGAAATCACAGTATATTCAGAGCTTCTTCCGCAGACTTTTTTCAATTTTTCCTCTCAGTAAGATGGAAAATTTTAAATGAATAACTTGCAAAGTGTATTTACATTCCAAATGTAATTTTAAAGTTTTATCTTTTCATTACTATGATTAGAAAATTCTTTACAATGGCTGAATGATTAAGGAGGACCAGAAAATACTCACCTGCTTTAAAATGCTTCAAACGACAAAACTATTTTTTTATTATGCACTCTATTAATTTGTACATTTTTTCTGTAGTTCTCTGTGAAGTCTTTATTCATGCTACAACAGGGAAAACAGCAAATAATTCCCATAGATCTGAGAATCAAGCCATGAAATGTAAGATGGCTCGCCAGATGACAGCTATTTACATGCCATATACTGTTAGTACACACTTCCACAACTCATACGTCATATGATTTCAGTCTTCATTATAGTTGTAAGCAGTAGGATAACTCCAATGAAAACTTCTGCATATTTGTGTTCATAGGCCTTCCCATATATTCGTGTTTTCACTACTTCCCTTACCAACACCAAAAAATCTTTCTTCTATTCCAGTTTCTGTACTGTGGAAGTGGTGATGGAGGAGAAAGGAATGGAAAGGGAGAAACATACAGGTGTGGGAAGTCATTTTATGCTTGAGTAAGGGATAAAGGGATACCAGACCTGGGAGAAAATGGGTGGGTTATTATTCAGCTAATACTCAATTTCATGCTGGTGTGGATTGCCTGTCTTGATGTATAGCAGTGAAATAAAAAAATCACCAAAGCTTTCTCACAATTGAATTTTTCTACAGCAAACCTGTCTAGTACTTAACAAATTTTCTTTTCTTTTCCTGGTTTTATTCAAGCTCACAGATTCATTCAACACCCGAAAAAAAATAAAAATAAAATTATCAGACTATCTAGTCATTTGCTCTTCCAAGGTGAATTTTTTCCTACTGTGTATTTACCAGTGTATTTACCAATTTCCCATTAGGCATACAGTCTAGCCTCATTTTACATCTCACTGTCAGGAAGCTTTTGCGTTAAATTCAGCTTGAGTTTTCCCTTTTTGAATCTCATCCCATTACTCAAGGGTGAAGCACCCTAAACTAATATAAATATTTCTTCTCTTTCCCAACCATTAAACTTATGCAGGAGCTGTAAGCTGTCATCATGTTTCTCTATTAGTTATTAATCACACACTCTATAGAAGTATCATTGAAGTCTGGTATTTTACTATAGAAGATATTAAAAACACTAGCCAAGGATCCATTCCAATTGCAGGAAGTTGCTGTTAGCCATATTTGTAATAAATACTCCTAGTATATATATCCAAATTTCTTCTACTGTACTAAAACCTCTACTGTCCTGTAGAATACATTCCTTCTGTTTCAGTTTTCCTTTCTTATTTTATTATTATTGCTGTTGGGTTTTTTGTTTGTTTGTTTGTTTGTTTTGTTTTATTTTGGGGGGGTTGTCTATTTAGTGTGCAAGAAATTTCAGTCTTTGAAAACATAAGTACAAAATGACATCTCAGATTAAATTTTATTTATCTAATAAACAGCGAACTGTGGTTAATCCATTTGTAGCTTCTGCTAGAGGAAGAAAAACTAATTGGTGAGTGACTATATGGCTATAAGTAGCTGGCTGCCGTTTCAAATATGTTGCCCTTGCTTTCAGGTAGCCTATCACCTGACTAATGCCTATTGGATGGATGAACCAGCATATTCAAAATGCAATCCACTCTGGCTATCCCTGCATATATACTTGTGTATATACATATATATATGCACATTATATATTTACGTGGCATATATATGCCAATTACAAAGAGAAGGTTAGAGAGAATGAGACAGTGAGAGAGGAAGGAATTCTACAGCGGGTGAAGAAAGCTAAATTATTTTCTTTAGCAAACTATGATCCTTTAATGTTTCATTATTTTGCTTCAACACATGGGCTTTTAGACCACATAGTGAATTCTTTGACTAAAATCTCAAGAGAAACTGGTTCATCTTATGTTAATATGTTAATGAACTTAACTGTGTAAAGTTCTTGCATAGAATGCTAGTGACATGTTGCAAATCATCATTATATGTATCCAAAATTAGAGTTACTTATCAGATGGAACTTACTAAAAAGAGAATATCTTCAGCATCTTCTCTCTGGAAGGTGACATGAAGTTCAAGAGTAAAACTGAATAAAGTCTCATAAAATCAAATCTCCTTTTACAAAATAGCAACCCTTTTACCAGTAGATGGATTTTTTATTTTAAATTATAGTCTCAGAAGGATTTATTCATTTGCAGTTATTTTTCATTTTGCAACTATCTTTGCAACAACCAATTCTGAGGAGCAAAAAGAAACATATATTCAGAGGATGTCCACTTAGACATCTTCACACTGATGAAGTCTTTGTTTCATGGTGGCCTATAGCTCTTCATGAGAGAAGAGAAGGTTCGGCCACTGATCTCTCTGGTGACTGAGACAAGACCCAAGGGAATGGAGTGAAGGTGCATCATGGTATGAGGGGCAGGTTTTGTTTCAGAGAAAAATTCTTCACTGAAAGAGTTTTCTGGCACAGGAGGAGGCTTCCCAGGGTTGTGGTCAATGCCAATCCTAACAGAACACCAGAAGCATTTCAACAACACTAAGAAATATGGTTTAATTTGAATTTTGGCTGTTTCTACGTGGAGCCTGGAGTTGGACTCCATCGTTGTGTATTCCTTCCAGCTCTGAATATTCTATGATTCTAGGTGAAATATGTTTAATTTTATAGAATTTGCCATTTGTGCACTTGATGAACAGAGAGAATTATGGAATTTTTTTTTTATTTTTTTTTATTTTTTTGAGTTACTGCTTCCAGTTAAACTGAGAAATTGCATTGCTTAAGTAGGATAATTACAATTGTACAGTTAATGCATAAAAGCTGTTCAATCATCTGTCATGTAATTCAATATTTTATCTTTTCAGAAAATATGTTAACAGATTACAAAAACCTTAAATAACTCTTTTTAAACTGTATTTTAAATTTTCCTTAGATCTGAACATATGGATGTGGAGTTTCATCATTTCTATTGTATTCCAACCTTCAAATTAGAATTTCAGAGACTCTTGACTTAACAAATGATCATAATTTCTAATTCTAATCCATGAGTTTATCTGCTGTCAAATAAGCACAAAACCAGAAGCTACAAAAGAAAAGTCTGTGTTGTGCCTGCATAATAATAGCATAATAGCAGTTCAAACAGCATATAAATATACTTTCACTAAAATAAAATAGCATGATCTCTTACTGTAAGTTCCCAGAAGATTTCAGCAAGGCATTGCAATAAATTATGTTTGGAAAGTAATAATTAAGAATAACTGAATAATACAGATATTTCCTGCTGAAAATTATTACTGACTGAGTGCTGTAGGCGGCTGCGAGACCCCCCCACGGGATGTGACGCGATAGGCCCTCTCCCTGCTCTATGATTGATGTGTGGCACGTGCCCTTAGGGGCGTAGACAAAGCACATAGGTTATATAAGCTAGAGTTCACGTGTAATAAACACCATTTTGCTGTTTATCATATTGGTGTGTACGTGCAGTCATTTGGTCCTGGCCTGGTTTTAGGTCAGTACCGTAGGAGGCAATGCAACATTGGTGACCCGTGTGAGTATCCAGTGAGGAACCCACTTGTGAGGATCCCCCTTGCATGAGAAGCCAACTTGCGTTAAAGTCTCCTGCAAGCCTGCAGAATTTCCAATGCTGTAATGAGGTAATTGTGGGTTGGCTGTAGAAGACCGTGGTGTTATGGTATTCACCTAAGGGCGTGCCTGCAGCAGCTGGCTGCTGTGGAAGTTCGAGGGTGGGGATAGTCTGTGGTTAATGGTAGGTTGCTCTCAAATCGGGACATCAGTGCTGTGCTGGTGATGGATCAAGTTATTAAGTTGATCTTTCAGTTCTGTAAGGATTATTACAGCAAGAATGTTCCTTCTAAGGACATTTCCACTGTACTTGTTCGCCTGGAAAAGGAGTGGAATCTTCCCTCCCCTCAGGGCATTTTAGACCCCACTAGATGGGATACATTTACATCCACGCTTGTGCAGCATGCGATAGAGGAGCAAAAAGTTGCGGAACTTAAAGTTTGGGGGTTGGTCCTCGGCGCTCTCTGAGCGGTGAGAAAAGAGGGAAGAATTCCTGAGGCTGCGCGCATTATGATGGGTTTGGAATTTACTAACACTGAGAGAAATGGTGCGGGAAGCATACTTTCTTGCAGGTCCCCTGAGGAAGAGAACACAGCAAATACATTTTCAACTATGGCGACTAACTTCTCGTCCGCACCTTCCGCATCACCCTTCGCTCCCCCCTAGGCTTCAGCTTCGCATAAACAAGTAGAAGAAGACTGCGCTGAACTGTCTGCACTTTTATCTTGTGAAACGGCTTAAGTGCAGGAATCCAAGGTCGTTGAAACTCCCCAGCCATATCCACGACAACTGCTGTATCCTTCTCTGTGTAATCTAACATCACCTGCGGGGGCAGGGGGAGAAGTGAGCTGGGATGGGACACTTGCTTTCTCCTCTCAGGAGGTGGAATGCAGTAACACTCAGGGGGGTGGGGACTGCAGAAAAGGCTCAGGTACGGATTGGTCAAAAGTTAGGGAGGCGGTAGAAAAAAAAGGAGAGAGAAAGGGAAGCGACGTAACTTACAGGCGCTCAGATGATAATGTCCGGCCAGCACTGTTCACTCTCATCGCGCCTGAAGGAGTAGGTAGCGTCTGGCCAGCGCTGTCTGCTCAGGTTGCACCCGGGGGGGAAAGACGAAATAACGATAGTCTCCGGACCCACTCTCTGCCACAGTGTTCAGACCCATTGACTCGACCCACATATCCTTTTACAAGATTGAGTGCGTATGCAACCAATCAGAAGCCTCTACAACAGTCAGTGCATGATCAAAGAGAGACGGGTCTGAGGGGAGCGGTGCGGAGCCTGCAGCTTCCAGCTGTGACTGAAAAGGATAGTGAAAGGAGAGAGGTGAATTTGCATTTAGGAGTTAAGAGAGATGCACTAACAGACTGTGGGAAGTTTAGATCTAGCCTGACAGCGGAAGTGTACTGGAGATCTTCCTGATAATAGGGAACGATAACAGAGGCCTGGAATGGGTATCCCTTGATTTGAAAGACATCACACACCTGATAGATTGTGCAGAGAAACAGGGGTTGAAATCACTCCTCGCTTTAAATGTATTAGAAGTCCTGACAGCGTCAGGCCTTCTCTTTCCTCATGATGTAATGAATCTGATGTGCATGGTTTTTAAGCCAGTGCAGTATGCACTGTGGGCATCAGAATGGGTTCCCTTCAGGGACAGGTGGCCAGATTGAGGCCTGGAGAACAAGCAACAAGGATTTGCTTGTGAGCGCAATGCTCTCAAAGCTCGAGACATCTGCCTTGATATTGAATAAAATGTTTGTCATTTTGGAGGTACATTCCAACAGGTACCTGAGACAATGTTGGTACATATTGGGAAAGGTTATGTTTGTGTAAGTATCCTTTGTAATTTCATACTCATAGATAGTGCCACTAGAGCTATCAGCAATCACTCTAATCAGTAATCTCTAATCTCTCTGTCTATAACTTTACCAGTATTGTAGGATGTGGCTTTAATTATTTAGCATCAGTGACATCACATCAATTATTGCAGGCACAGCATGCTTCACTGTCAAAACTGTGCATGATCTTCATGCATCTCTTCATATAGGTGCCAAGGCTTTGGCACGGGCCTGTTCTATTCCCTTGCCGACAGCTCATAATGTAGTTCAGGCATGTTCATATTGCAATTCTGCCCCAACTATTCGTGCAGGTGTTAACCCCCGTGGATTAAAGCCATTACAAATCTGGCAGACGGATTTTACATGGGAACCCCGCATGGCCCCTCGCCCATGGCTCACCGTTACTGTAGACACAGCTTCTTCTATGATATCAGTCACTCAACATGCAAAGTGCAATTCGACTGCAGCACAGAGTCATTGGGCCACTGCACTAGCCTCTATGGGGTTGCCCAGCCAGATAAAAACAGATAATGGGTCTTGCTTCATCTCAAAATTGACCCAAGAATGGCTGACTGCTTGGGGAGTATCTCATTCCACATGAATCCCTGGCAACTCTCAGGGACAAGCAATTGTAGAACGTGCCAATTGCCTCCTCAAAGAAAAGTTACATGTCCTAGGTGAGGGGGAAGGGTACCGGAGTGGGATTCCTGTTAAAAGACAAGCAGAGATTCTATCTAAAGCCATTTACTCATTGAATCACTTTGAACGTGAAGATTGCAGTAGAAGCCCTGTACAAAACATTGGCAGCCCAAAGTTTTGAGTGAAGGGCCTCCAGTAAAAATAAAAAGCAGATAGTGGGGAATGGGAGGTTGGCTGGATGATTCTGGTATGGAGAAGAGGCTATGCAGCAGTAAAACATTGTGAGACGGGAAAAATAGTATGGATACTTTCGCGAAAAGTTAAGCCAGACATCAGCAAGGAACTAACTGGAACATAAGTCTTCCCATTTACAGCATTGATTCCTGGGAAGGCCCAGACAACAGACAAGATCGGTGAAAGAACAAGAGAAGGAGTCGCTCCTGAGCAGCTTACCCACAAAAGAAAGAAGTTCGTGCAACATAACTTGTACCAACTGCTAAAACACATCAGAGGCAGTGGACAGAAAGCCTTCATCGCTGTTCACCATGACACAAGAGAGAGAGACATCACATCTTAGAGAGAGCAAAGAAGGACGGAGAACACCACTGATGGGAAGTGCTTCTTGGATGGTCCACCAATGCGACGAGAATGTTTAACTCTGTTTAATTCTATTCTATATTCAGTTATAGTTGCATTAATACGCTTAGTGCTTATAGTCATATTATACATATAGGTATATAGGTATATAAGTATATAGTCATATTCTATATATAAGTATATTAGGTATATAGGTATATCACATATATAGGTATAGTGTGTGCTGAGACAAATGACTCGTATGGCAAATGCTAAGATGAATGAATCAGCATCATCTAAGAATGCAATATATAGTTTTATGTAGAACTCACGTTTAAGACATTAGGATTATTAACTTAATAGGTTGTCATTAGGTTAATAGGTTATAGGTTTGTTAGGATAAGGTTATTCTGCGAATCGCGATGTAACGGGGCAAAAGGCTTAACTGAGAGGACAATGGCATGTATAGGCGCAATGCAGGGATTTTGGGGTGTACGCGGTTAGAGTCCTCTCGAGTTGTAGTAGACTTTCTTGAGCTTGGAGAGGGGGAGATGTTGTAGGCAACTGCGAGACCCCCCCAGAGGATGTGACGTGATAGGCCCTCTCCCTGCTCTATGTTTGATGTGTGGCACGTGTCCTTATGGGCGTAGACAAAGCACATAGGCTATATAAGCTAGAGTTCACGTGTAATAAACGCCATTTTGCTGTTCATCACATTGGTGTGTACGTGCAGTCACTTGGTCCTGGCCTGGTTTTAGGTCAGTACCACAGGAGGCAATGCAACACTGAGAACACTAGAGAAAACCAAAATGTTGATTCCACAGTTCAGATAAACAGACAAAGAAATAGCCTTCGTCTCATAAGTAAAATGTTGCAATCCACTATAGACAACATAAATTTATTTTATATGTAGCTATTCTTATATATTCTACAAATATATACATAAGTTGATAAATACTTAAATTTCAACTCTGTTTCTTGATTTTGTTGACAACTTTCCAACTGGTATCAAGCCCTGCCTTTTTAATCCCTAATCGCATTTTCATTTTGTCTTTAGTGCACAAAGCACTAAGCTTTTTTTTCAACCAGTCCCCATTGTTTTCCATACTTCTACTTTTTACATCCTCCAAATACATTTTCAATATTTCCATCAAGCTTTTTCTCCCTCCTCTAACGAGCTGAATTTTCACACCCGACCCATTGACCAAAATTGCTGTACTGTGTCCAGTCTTCATCTATTTGGCCTTGTATTTGTAGATATTATTTCTATGTTTTTTCCATCTTAGAGAGAAAGAATTTCCTGCAGCCATATTCTAACATAATTGTTGTCTTTCCCTCTATTGATACAGTTACTGTTCCCTTTGTCCTTCCCTTGCTGTAACTATTTTGGCATAAGCAGAGAGAGTCATAGTTATGCTTTTACTTAGGTATGACAAGACAATGAACAGAGCAGTCACTGTGATGTGAGCATTCCTTATGAAACTGTTAACAGCGATCTCACTGTTAACTTGTGTGTTCCCTTTCTGCTCTGTTAAACTCAATTATGTTACTGCTCCTTAACTTTTTGTTATAAGCTCTAGGCTCCCTAATTTCCAATTGACAATAAGACTTTACCAATTCACTTCACTATAAGATAGGTAACTCCAGATAGGTGAGGTGAATTACCATTTAGTGGGTAATTATTCCATTACCTACAAATATATCTGGATAACCAGCTAGTGAAACATTGCACCATGTAAATAGCTAAGCTATAGGTGATGAAAACAAGTTATTTTCTAAGACATACTAATTGACCTCATTGTATACTAGCATATGATATTTTAGGTAATAAGGTAGAAAGCAAGAGTTTCTGTTATTATGTTCTAGGAGTCACTCCTGCACTCCAAAAAGACACCAAAATTGGAACTACAGTAGCACATTAAGGCTTCGTCACAGTCTAATATCATACTAACTAGTCCTTCCTATAATTAATATAATACAGGTTTAAACTACCATTATTAATTTAAACTTCAAGAAAGGAGATTACTGTGCACAGCTATCCAGAATGTGGCTTGTCTTCCACATCATTCACTGCCTCACTGTGCTAACATCCATTGTTTGGTTTCCATAAACATTCAGCAAACATTGATGAATGTCCAGTGGATGCTATTTTTTCTGCATAGAGAAATTCAATTACACACCTTTGCTTCATATGCACTTCCATAAGAGACTCTGTTCTGTCAGACTGCCCTTTGGCTGCCATTGTCATCCAGCAACAAAATGGAAAAACAAAAACTTTTAAAATGCACCATATCTGTCAGAAACTGTTCAATATTCAAACATCTTAAGGGAACATCTTTAGTTGTTACCAGAAGATTTTTCAAATGTAAGGAAAGAATGCTGTATGTTATTCACATCAATGAAATAGGCTGGCAGATATAATTATCAGTTCTGATCTATAAAACTGTTTAAAAAGTAAAGCCAACAGTCTTTGTAACTGAAAATGTAGTCATATGATTCATAAGATCGTCTAGGTTGGAAAAGACCTTCATGATCGTTAAGTCTAACTATCAAACTGACCTATGAGTCTCTGTGGGTACAAAACTGTCCATACCACATAGTGAGTTAAGTATTCTTTTAGCAGCAAAGTGAAATAAAATTGGAACAAGTACAGCTAGTTTCTGGCATATAGTCCATGCTCTCTGATGCTGCCAATGGCTAATGAAAAACACATAGAGTATTTTGATTCCAGACCATATTATCTGTAAATATAAACACGAGAATGAAATTCCACTGCTATGCGAGTCTTTGACATGACCCAATAAACTGCTCTGGTATAATTCACTTAGTTAGTAGAAAGCAGAATTTACTGCTTTCCTTCAGTGACTTTACTGTCATGTCCAGTCATATCCATTCAAAATAAGCAGTCAGCTTTTAACTTTTTAACTGAAATGTTATTCTAACTGAATATTTTATATTTTAACAGGTATTTTAAACTGAAATAAGTAAATCTGCTTTGGAAAATAACACAATGCAAATAAAATATGTTTATTACTGGGGCCTACTTTGTTATCTTGATCTGGGTTTTCCATCCACAATAAAGTCCCCAGCACTCACAACATAAATTGAAATAGCATTTTATAGACAGATATTATGCATACACCTGAAGATAATAAATATATATAATGCACAAATTTTGCATGGTAGGTTGTCAAAATCATATGAAATACAATATCCAATAACAGAATATGATTAATAGCACCAAACACAAACCTGATTTCAATAATCTTCCTCCTATTGACAAATACTTTTTATTTTCATATGAAACACAACAAGAGTGAAATCTTACCCAAGTCACACAGAAAACTGAATATTGAATGAAAGCTCCCATTTGTTCCTTTTTCCTTTAATTTCACACATCCTCACTATTCACTCCTGAACTTTAGTGGGAAAAAAGAAGCAAAGTTATGTTATTTCTTGCTAAGTTATTTATCTTGATATGAAATGTATGCATATGCATTGAAACCATACAATGTCTTTCAAAATAGGAATCTGCAAATGCTTTCTTTGTAAACATAATAAAATAAATGACATTCAATAAAAAATATTCCAAAAGTACCTTCAGCAATTTAAGACTTATAGGAAAGAGAGAAAATATTCCCTGAATGGAGGTATGATTCTTCTCCTATTTGCAATGTAATGAATGAAGAATAACTCCTTCAATTTTGCCACTGAAGTTATAATCAGTGTGAAATGAGATCAGCACTGCAGTGTATCCAGAACAGAACTTTGGCACAAATTCAATGAGTAGATTGTGCAGACAGCAGTGTCCTTTTTACCCTATTATTAAATAGGTCTTTAGCAAACAGTACTGTAAGTATTAAACTTTTCTCCTAATTAATTCACTTTAAAATATTCAATTCTTCTTTTTGAAATGGAAATGAAAAAATGTAGAATAGTTATTTAAAGCAGCTCTTAATTAGAAAATGTTAGGGGATGCAATTTCAGAACAGCAGTTTTAAGTCCAGACATATGCTTCCACCACAGGAGCCGTCCCAGTGTCTGTAACACATGAAGAAAATTCATTACTTAGCATCATAAAGATTCACTGCTCATTTCCTATAAAATCTACAATATGAAGCCTAGAAATTTGTTAAGCATTGCATTTATGTACAGTGGTAGACTTCTTGTGTGTGTATCTATTTTTCTAACATATATAGCTGACATATAAATATATTTATAAGTAAACAATTTCTATGTTTTGCAGAAGCTGAAATACTAGCCTTCCAAACTCAGGATACAATCATTTGTGGTTCACTGCTAGCTGTTTTAATCAATCTACTTGGATTTATTTGCATTTCTTTTCTCCACCCCAGTTTTTCCTAGATTTTTCTTCATCTTTTTTTTTTTTTCCTTTTTCCCCAAGGATTTTTTCCTAATATTTGTAATTTCTAATTCTTCTTTCTTGCAACTCTGTCTTTTCTTCTACTGCCTTTTTTTTTTCCCCTTAATCTGTGACATTGCTTTTCAGTTTTTTCTCTATTTCATCTCCCCCTTCTCTTTCTATTTGCACCCTAGTTCTCTTCAGCAGTAACTAATATTTAGCCAATTTTCCTTTGTTTTCCACATCCTTTCCTGATCAAGACGAATTTTAATCAGAAAAAAAAAAAAAAAAAAAAAAAAAAAAAAGTATTTCAGCAGCTATCTAAGAGAAATAAAGATGAAGAACAATGAAGTTTTCCCAATTTTGACCTCTCTTTTTTGACTTCCTGGGGAATGTGGAAAAAAGAAAATGTTGCTGTGAAGTTGTTGCACTTTGCTTTACCCTGCAACTCTGAATTCATGTTAAAAATGTATTCCTTAGTGAAATGCAATTGGTTGAACAAGTGTGAGAATCCTTCTTTGGTTTTTTTTTTGGCTCAAAGCTTGCTTCCTGAGGTTTTTCTTGTGATAAGACTCTGAGTGACTTGTCAAGGAGGCAACTGATGGGTGCTAACTGCGTGACAATCAATATTGCTTTGGGAACATTTGCAAGCCCCTTCCCCCAAAGCTGCTTGCTCTGTAGAAGAGCGGAAGAGAGTGCTCAGCAGTGTTCACTGTCGGAAGATCTGGCCTGTGGCCAAACCGCTCCAGCTTAGTATAGGAGGCTGGGGATGATACCATTGTATCCTGTGAAGGCAAGATGCAAGTTGGTGCCTCCTTGCTTCCTCTTATCTGCTGGCAAGGCCAGAAAGATAAGAGCAAAGGAGGTTCCTGCTGAGATCCCAGAGCCAGAAGCTGCCACCGCAAGGAGAACTGACTCAACCACCTTGGGTTTGATCTGTCACTCAAAGGAGAGCTGACTCAACCACTTTGGATTTGAGCTGTCACTCCAAAAACAGCTGACTCAACCACTTTGAAGCATTGAAAAAGGGCCATCATCACCATGGTCGTCGTCGTTGTCAACAGCACAACTCTGCCTGATGACCCACTGCTACTGAAGATCAAAGACTATGTCCCTCTTGCTGCCTATAAAGACCCCTTGCTTCTTCTTTTCTATCTTTTCTATTGCCCTCCTTCCCTTCCCCCATTACCCTAATTCATAATAGTGTCCGTTCTCCCCTTCCCCATTTCCCCTGATTAAGATTTGTAATAAACTGATTGGACCAACATTTGAACCGTTGCTTCTTAATCTCACGCCGGGTATATAGATAATAAAAGAACCTCCTCTCCCTCCTATAAATTGGAGCGAGACAACAAGCACATATATTTGGCAGAGCCTCCAACTTATTTCAACTTGTGCGTAATGCAGTTTTAACAATCACTTTTTCCATTGAAAGTGATGCATACAGTAAGCCAACAAAATCAGACCAGGAAGGATTAAATACATGAACTCCTCAACTCTAGAGGTACGTCAGTCTTTGTGAAACTCTTTTCCCTACGAATATTGATAGTACATAATTTTTTTATTATTATTTTATTTTATTTTATTTTATTTTTGTTGAAGTAAAATGTAGAAATGCTGTGCCATATATATATAAATTATTTGCTTATGACTCAAAAGTCATTTGTATTATAATTTGGTACAAAGGCAAACAATTTATCATATCACTGTATATAAAAATGCCTTGTTTCAGTAATGTTTCTAAACAGAGCAAAAGACACACAAATCTTTGATCTCCATGTTTAAATTTTAGGGAAGAAAATGTGAATTGAGAAAACCCATAATTAATAATAATGAGAAAATTATAAAATAAAACAAACAAAAATAAAAATGTGTTAAGTCTAGCAAACTCATGGACTGAAGCAGATTCATTTCTGAAGGGCAGTCTTTCACCCCTTCTATCTTCCATCAGCACAGTTCATTTTCCTTTTCTCACCTTTACAACTTGTAAGAATTCAAAAGCAATCCAAGATGTAATTCTAAAATCAGTAATATATATATATATTTTTTATGAAACTTTCAGTTTGATTTATCCAAGTTTATTCATCTTCCTTCTCTAGTACTCTTTAAATCTGTCACCTATTGCTACTATCAATTCAATATACCATGTGCCTTCTAAAACATTATCACCAGCTGTCAAAGCTGGCATGAAATAGCTTGCAAGGCTTTTTATGTTGATTTTAAGGAATTAGAAGCAGGGGCCTGTTATTTATTCAGAGCTTTACTAAAGCAAAATATAGCGTTTAGTAGCTCCAGAATGCTTCCTAACTTGCTCTGAGGATGTGCAGCTGAGATACTAGAACATCATACATATGAAAGTTGGGCATACTGTCCATCATGAAGAATCTTAGGTAAGTAAAACTACTGTGGAGTATATTATTCAGTAAGTTAAGACAAACTGAATCACTATCAATATTGTTAAAGACAAACCTAAGTCAGTAAGCAGGTATTTACCAGATTTTAAATGCTTTGAAGTAAGATATTCTTAATTTACCTAGAATTCTGTTTTGCCAATGACTAATTTGAATGTGCGTCATTTTCCTCTTTGTATACAGGGAGAAAAAATCAAAAATTTGCACTGCCTAAGGTGCCAAGAGAAAATTTCTTGGATGGGTACATTATTATAATGTACTGCAATTTCATTGCAGTTGCATTGCATTGCAATTTCTCAGTATTTGACCACTGCAGAGCATAATGAGACAATAATTCACTACAGAGCCTGAGGAAGACATGATCACATTTCAGAAAATTATCTTCACCACAGATGCACCACAGAACTTTCACTTTGAATAGCTCAGTAAAAAAAGATGAGTTTTGGACAAGCTCAGAAATGAAATGTTTATTTATGAAGTGATTATTCTTCCACGTCAATTTTACTGTTAGATTTCATCTTAGTTTACATCTCATGCTGAATTTTCCAGTATCATTTTCAAAGCCAGAACTAGCAAAACATTCTACGTTTTGTTTTTTTTTTTTTTTTTTTTTTCCCAGTCTATTTCTATAATGGAACTTCCTTACAATTATACTGATGATACATAATCCAAAAGCCATATGATCTCTACAAAAAATGCAAATTAAAAAAATATTCAAGACAATTACCAATATGAAATGATTTACAACAAGCATATACTTGATGATCTGTTGTTTCTGATTAAACTTTTTTTTCAGTCTCAATTTTCTTTTGTTTCTTCATAGTCTCACAGATAAGATAAAGCCACTCCATGGTAGCAATAGTTCCAGCTGTCTTAGCAAAGAGTTGTAACGCAGAGGGTTAGTGGAAGTTGATCCTACATGTATCCTGTTCTCATGCACTTATGTCATCAGGAGCTATCAATGCTGTTGATTTTATTGGATAACTTGTGTTGCTTTTCTGATAAAATCTTGCATGTTTCTAACCGATTGAAGAAAGAGATGGTATCTCACAGATAAATCTGATTGTTAGAAGTAATTTTTTGTTTACATGACAGAAAGGGCAGTTACCTTCTGCTTCTGTTGACTTTCAAGTAAAAGAGGAAAAGTACAGAGTTAAAAACAACTGCCAGTATTGATCATGCACTTACTGCTTCTGATCCTTCTTCAGTTTCAACTACTACTTGAATTGAAGGCTTGTTAAAATCAGTAAAGATTTGGTACATTGGTTATGAAAGTCCTACTATATCTGCCAGTCTTCCTCCACTATCTTTCTGCCTCCAAAACCCAACTATATGATTAATTTTTTTTTGGTTTGCTTGTTTGTTTCCTTGTTGGTTTGTTTCTTTGCTTTAAGCAGAGGTAAGTCACCTGCCTGGTTACTACAGAAAAGCAGTTTACAGAGTATCTCAGATTCTGCCCATACATTAAGTGCTTGTTACTTACAAGATCCCACCAGCACTCTTCTATGCTGATCTGGGCTAACCATGATGGTCTTTCAGTGTATGATTTTTTGTTAATTCTCTAAAAAACTACAGAGTAGTTGAACTTAATGCAATTGCTTACAACAAGCTGCACTTAGACCTACTCTGAGATAAGCAGTATATCTACAAAGAGCTGTGGAATGATGTGGTATTTTTGAAAGAACTCCCCTTCATGTACTGCAAAAATATTTTTTTTTTCTGTTGTCAAAAGTTAATAAGGAAGCTAATTTTTCATTAAATTATCCTAAAAAAGAAATTTCACCTACCTACCTTTACATAATTGTACATTCTTCCAGTAAAGGACATCCTACTAGTTGCAGAAGCATTCACACAATAATTTCTTATTTCTTAAGTTTAGATTCCTCATGTCTCAAAAATCGTATGAGGTCTTGCTCTGTTTTGAATGTCACAGCGTCAGAGATATCAACCAAAAATGATAGTATTGATCATGTAGCTGGAGAGCAGCTGAACATTATCTGCCATAGTGCCTTGCAGTGGCACAGTAATAGAGAATTTTGATGCTGACATGCTTGATAGCAAATACATAGTGTTTTTAAACGTATGATATAGAGCTAATAAATAATTTAGATTATATGCTTCAGCTGAAGTCAATGACCTTCTGAATTGAAAATGCTACAGTGAAGAAGATAAAGCCAGTTATTCTGAATCTGTTTTACAAATATAGTGGCTTATATCTGGAGAAATTATTTTTCAAATATTTCTCTCAACCATGCCAGTATCAGTATTAAACGCCCAGCTCCATAAAAACCACATTTTTTAATACAAAGAAGAGTACTTTTTGAAATAAATTTACATCTGTGCACATAAATTATCCCAGTAGTTATAAAAACAAGATATTTTTTCTTCCATAGTTGGAAAAATAATGCAAAAAATTGTCGTTTTGACAAAGCATAAACTCGGCTACTGACTCACTCTTATCAGTAAACTAGATTCTATGTTTCATCTACAGAATCCATGTTAAATTATTGAATATTTCTCACACAAAATATTATTAAGGTCTAGGATCAAAGTGTTTCCATACAAAATTTAGTTTTCACATGGATGAAAAATGTCTGCTCTATTTACATGTCTTGACAAATAAATAAAGAAATAAATAACCTGTAAAAGGTACCATGCTTGCAGCATTACAAACATACAAAAAATATCCATGTATCATGGAACTGCCAGTGATATGGGATTATGTGCTATTATTTCAGATGCAAAACCAATCTGCATGACACTCATAAATATCGTGCTTCTATTTTTCTCATCTTGGAGATAGATAGTCCTACTGGTACTTAACAAAGCAGTGTCAGGCAACTTCTTTACTCATTTAACTATCTTAAATGAATTCTGCCTGCCACTAGTCACATTTCTGGCCACTATTAGTATTAAAATACTAGATAAAATGAATTGAATTAAATGAAATTAGAACAATTCCAATATAAAATGGATTTCATCATATAACAATGTGAATAGAAAATATTTTAATACATTCATAAAGAAAAGCAATTTCTATGGCAATAGTAACAATGCAAATAATAATCTCAAGTTGAAACAAACATATGCTAAAAAAAAAAAAAGGTAGTGGCTAGCAACTTTTTTCAGGCTCTGCTGGCAAAATCAGAGACCAGATGCTAAGCACTTATTCCAACAGCAGCATCTGGTACTTTGGCAGACTCCATAAGCAATTTTGTTTTACAGCTTTAAACCTGCTCTAGGTCTATTACATGGTTAATCTGATGGGCTGACTTATCCTCCTGGATGCCGTATGCCAGCAGCTAGAGATGCAGTCAACTGTTTACCCATTATACTTGTATTAAAAAGCCAGGTTAAAGATCTGCTGAAAATTTTGCACTTTGCTACATCTCACCAATTAAGCTTATGACAATGAGTGACTTGCACTAAAAGAATGCCAAAGAGCTGCCAGGAAAGACCATCAAGAGCCAAGTTTGGCTGAGGCAATATGATCCGGGTATTTTTTTGAATGAGACCACTGGATATGTAGTAGACTGTGAAAGTGTTGGTTTTTTTTTTTAATCCTTTTGAATGCATATTTGTAAGCAACAAATTAGAATGCTAGACAAATGTAAAACTGATGTCTCGGATAATTCAGACTAGGGAAATAAGTGGTGTGTCATAATAAGAAATAATGTGAGACAAGGTGGAGCTCCTCCCTGTTGTTCGCTCCCACCGCACATATTGCCTCAGCACGACTGTAAGGCTTACAGTTTTCAGATTTTCTCTCTTATTATATTTGATTTATTAGTTTCAGTTCTAATTATATTGTATTATAGTGTGTTATCTTGCATTTCGATACCATATTTAGTAAATTAGTTTGTTTCTTCTCAGATTGTTGCCACTATTGTAATTATTTTGGGGTCCCCTTTGTTTCCATTTTCCAGAGATTCAAGAAATCCCTCCGCCCCACTAGTCATGGAACCGGGCTGAACCAGCCCGTAAACCGTTGATACCAGTTATTCTGAGAAGCTGTGGAATTAGTTCCACTGCTGATGACACCAAAAGGAAATTAAAAACTTACTTTGCACGACTAATAGACTAAATTTTATATTCTGTGCAGCTTTAATTCAGGGTTTTTTTTGTTTGTTTTTGTTTTTGTTTTTTTTTTGTTTGTTTGTTTTTTGTTTGTTTTTTTCAAATTGAGAGAAAAATTATCTTTCCATAGTCATTTACAGTTGAGGTTCAGATTGAGCTTGTCTCAAAAAGATTTTTTTACAAGATATTGAATTTCATTCAAATGTCTTGCACAAAATTTCTGAAAAGTAACTGTAGCTCCCTATTCCTTGTAACTATAGACTATTAAATGTCGATTTATTCCTAAATGAGCAAAAGGACTTCATCATGACATTGAAATTGTTTTCAGCATTATTTAAATTATCAGACTATTAACCACCATATACGCATTACAGTGGGCATTTCCCACTGCTTTACAGTTGTATTAACTTGAAGCTTTTAAGGTAGAAATTATATATTACAAGCAAAGGTACTGTAACGAGCATTCAGTTATTCATTTAAAAATAAAACAGCACATCTTGAAATGAAAATAATAATAATAATAATAATAATACACTTTCTTCACCATAATTTTTTTATAAAGCAACAATTTTTAACAGGTTCTTAAAATGGCATTTATGCTGGAGTCAACCAATGCATAGATCCAATACTGTTCCTTTGCACTGTGCTGAATTTCTCTCGTAGTGAGAAAAAAATAGATATAGTAATACAGTATTAGATATAAGATAAGATACAGGATTAGATATAAGGAAAAAATCTTTTACAGTGAGGGTGGTCAGGCACTAGAACAGATTACCCAGTGATGCAGTTGATGCCCCGTCCCTGGAAACTTTCATGGTGAGGCTAGATAAGGCTCTGGACAACATGATCTAGCTGTGGATGTCCCTGTTCATTGCAGTGGATTTGGACTAGATAGCCCTCAGAAGTCCCTTCCAACTCTAAGATTCCTATGATTCTACAATTCTGTGAATGCACAACACATTGAAATGAAGCCCTAGTCTTTGTACTGCATCAAAGTAAGCTTTTCTAGTTTCTCATAACATATTTTGTATGACAGTTAAAAATATATATATATATATTAAAATCATGTTTTTCCAGTATGGGAGATGCATTCTATAAAGACAATGCTTTGGTAGTATTTTTTTTCTGAGCACAGTAACCACGGGACTATTCATAGAATCATAGAATCATAGAATCACCAAGGCTGGAAAAGACCTTCAAGATCATCCAGTCCAACCGTTCACCTATTACCAATAGCTCCCACTAAACCATGTCCCTCAACACAACTTCCAGTCCTTCCTTGAACACCCTCAGGGTCAGTGACTCCACCACCTCCCTGGGCAGTCACAGACCCTGGGATGACTTTGCATCTTGAAATGCATATCATTGGAACTGAAAACTCCTGCTGTTCAGTGTTCAGTTCCATATTAAACAAAACAAAACAAAACAAAACAATTAAAAAAAAAAAAAAAAAAAAAAAAAAAGAAGTAATTGGAGAATAGTATATCCTATCCAGGTAGGCTAGATAAGGTAACCAAAGAAGTCTCTGTCACTGGAGACAATCAGGACATTAGTGGTCATGTGGTCATGGTACTGTGAGTGACCCTGTGAAATACAAGGAGAAACACTGGCAGTCATGGACAATGATAATACTACTGCCATTGACACAGATGAAACATTTCTCTACTCCATTTTTTTTTTTTTTTTTTTTTTAATCAATACGAAATGATTTAATCTACATTTTGACTTTGAATACACTTTTAATACTTACAAGTTATTATCAGTCCTGATGTAAGACTTCAGCTGAGAGAGATGAGAGGTGGAGGAAATCTCACTTCCAGTTTTCCTTCCAATATTTTTGCAGATACGGAAACATTTTTGCCACTGTACACACATATCCATGTCTTTAGTCATTATCCATATAGACTGTAATCATCAGAAAACATATCCTGTCACAACTCAAAATCATGAGCAGATAAGTGAAAAACCAAGTGAAATTCAAAGAAAATCTGATACTAAATATGCCATTTATTATGATATTTACTAGCAACCAGTGTTTCAGGCTCAACCTTTATCTAATCACAGGAATATATGAGTATGCGCACAGAAATAATCAAGTAAAACTACATGTTAAATACTGTCTTTTACATTACCTTACATTATCTTCAAGAAGCTCAATTAAGTTCTTAAAAGATAATTTTCTTTTTAAAGCTTTTACTGTATTGCAGCTTTTTTATAAGATCAATTTTAACGAAATTTTGTTTTCAGTTCCTTACTTATTTAAGTTTCTTTATTAGGATTCTGTCATGGTTTTATTATTTTTATTATTGGTATTCCACATCATAACATCATGTGGCACACAGGGAGTTAAAGATTTTATGCTCCAGTTCCGTGGATCTGGATAGTTCTAGATACCTAGTTCTCAGAAGTCAAGAATGACATACCTCAGGGGACTTTGTGTTGCCTTGTTTCCATTTTCCGTTCAGAGAGAATGATAAAACCGTTCACAGATCATGAGATCCCTCTCTTTTTTGCCTTTCTGTTCATTCTGTCCAGGCATCTTGCCTTCAGCATTAGAGTCAGGCCTTTGGTATTTGGACACTTTTTCTTGTTTTATTTGATTTATTAGCTTCAACTCCAATTATATTGCATTACACTGTATTATATTGTATTATATGGTGTTATCTTGCTTTCCAATATTTTTTCTAATAAATTAGTTTGTTTCTCCTCAGATAATTGCCAGTTTTGTTTTTAGACCCATCTCCCTACCCTTTTTCCCCTTTCCATTTCCATGAGCATGGGTCTGTGGGTCCCCCTGCCTCATTAGTCATGTAACCATGTCAAACCAGCCCATAAAATGCTGACAGATTCTTTAACTAAATCACAGGTTAAACATAGCTTTTATGATTTTCCCATCTAACAAAGACATAGGGGGTTTAGAGATGTCATGTATGACTTCCATCTAAATTTGTAAGTGTATTAGGAATTTCTTGATGAAAATTCATTTTCTGTAACACAATTCTAAGGTCAATTGAAGGAGAAGAAAAAAGAAATAGTAACTAGATCTGACAGCACCTGTTACTCACGAATATTTTTTCCTGAAGGACATCATTATGAACTTTTTTTTCTTTTTTTTCTTTTTTTCTTTTTTTCTTTTTTTTTTTCTAATATAATGATATCACATATTCACTTCAGTACTTTAGTCAAGGATAATGTCTTGATTTAATGTGTCTTGCCTTTTGTTTTAAAAGTTCTCAGTATCTCAGTACCTGTTTTTCATTAACATTTAATTTCTAGACTAATAGCCACAGATGAAAGATCTTTAGCAGAGGACAAAATTGCATCTACTAAATAAAAATACCATACTCATTGTTAAGACTCCATAAGGTTATATCTATTAAAATTACAAGGAACAACACTGCTAGGAAGAATGAGTAGAAAGTGTCTGTTGGAAAATATTGTTTCTTAATCTTTTTCCTGATACTTATTTGCTAGAAAGATCTCAGCAAGTCATTTGATGATGCTGGATTTCCAAAGTGTTTGTCAGATAGTATGTCTGTGAAATTTACACTAAGTAGTTAAAGCAAAGTGAATAAAGCAACAAAATGTGTTTGACTTGTTTCTCCTTTCAAAGCAAAGAGTAATAATGCACTGTGTCATGGTTTTATAATGTTTGGTTCTCAGTATTCCACATCATAACATCATGCAGTGCACTAGGAGTTAAAGAGTTAACGCCCCAGAAGAGAAAAAACTGCTACATTTCCTGGAGAACTGTTCACTTTTCTCATTTCTGCTCAGTGGGAAAAGATAAAAGACCTTCATAAGTCACATGATGACCCTTTTTTTCCAATCAAGTGCCTCGCCTCTGTCGCTCATCTAGTGACAGTATTAGGAGTAAGGCCTTTGGATTTGGGACACTGTCATTTTATTTGTTTTATTAGCTTCAATTCTAAATATGTTATATTATATTGTATTATAGTGTATTATCTTGCTTTCTGACATCTTATTTAGTAAAATAGTTTGTTTCTCCTCAGATCGTTGCCTGTGGTTTTCTTTGTTGGCCCATCTCTCTATGTTTTTCCCTGTTTCCCTTTCCTGGGCTATGGATGCACGGGTCCCTACATTTAGGTAGATGCTAAAGAAATCTGTTAGCAGTACTTTTTTTTTTTTTTTTTTTTTTTTAATATTGCTTTGCGATGTTGTAGATGAAGTTCACCAGCTGTTTGTTGTTTGACTGTTCTTGTTATGTTGACAGGGTTGCTTTAGACACACTTGCTGCATTGCTAAAATCAAGTAAGTTTTTGACTACAAGAAACTATTTGTCTAGTTGGGATATATGTATATGTATAAACATATAGATGTGTGCTTATACAGAAAAAATAGTAGAATTAGTACTAAGTCTATGGCCAAAACAAAGTAATGGATATGATGCTTAAAAATAAAGTTAGAGTTTTATCTCCAGTCTCTGGTACAATTTTTCTTTGGTGTATATGTATTAGTTACTGTTTCTACAGTTCTGCAGCAGAAAGGTTGCACAACTTCTACAGAATTTGTCTGGATGCAAGATGGAATAATAACTTTTTGTATTCATTCACCTCAGCTCTTAAGACAAGAGATCTCTAGCTTGTCTCATATGATCTTCTTCATACAAATATTTGAAAATATCTATTGGATGCCAGGGAAAAATAGAGTTTCTTTGTGTACCTTTCTGATAAACAGGATGTTAAAGACAAGCCTGTTGGTGATGTCCATGAAGTGCTACCAAGGGTAACAAAACAATGACCTGTTCTCAGACACTGGCTGTGTTGTCTAATGGCAGTGGATAACTGATGAATGCCATCGCTGTTGATTTTGTACCAGGTTATAACTGACAAGGGATTAAAAACATTATTGCATAAAAGATACAGCATTCTTAGTTGTTCTAGCAGAGTTTGGTAAGAGCTGAAGCCTGTTTATATTTTCAGAAGACTATTTCAGACATACAAGAGGAAAAGACTGTGCTGCTTATTATGCAGTACTGAATTCTCTTGAGTTTGATCAGAGTGATGCTTAGGTGTTACGGATTCGTGTATTTTCTAATATGGAGGTTCCTCTTGGGGAAATTCAGGAAAGGAAATATTTATGAATTTCTGGTGTGTAGAGTGCAAACTGATTACCCAATTCATGTGTCGTATTTGGGGTTAAAGTGTTTTTGTGAGTGATTATTGCTGCAGTACCACATGGATTACAAACAGCAAGGAAGTTTGTTTTACCTGCTGTGCTTACACTATGTTCGGATAAACATTTTTTAAAAAATTTACTATCTGACATTGCCTTACAATTACCCTTCAGTGTAATCCACATTGTTCTTCTGATAAGCTGTAGAAATTACTTGCAATATTATTCTGAAGAAGGAAGTAGAGGGTATTGGAGTTTATCATTTAGTCAGTTTTCATTGGAGTAGTATTTCCTATGCTTGCTCTTTAAAGTGATACTTAATTATATTGTATGTTCTAGTTAAAGTTTTTCCAGTACTTTTTTCCAAACTCACATTCCAATTTGGATTTTAATTAAAAAAAAAAAAAAATAGCTGTCTGAAAATCATCAACTTTATTTCCATCTTGGAGCAAGAATAACTAGATACTAGATTCTGGATACTGGATTCATTTTAACAATGTAGAAATACATATGGAAATTTTCCCAATCACTTCTTTATTAATAATATTTTGCCTGTTATATATTCTGTTATACACTTTGATATGTATACTTCCTGACTATAAAAAGTAGTTAAACAAAAAGTTCTCTTCCATGACTGATGTATGTGTGGCTTAGAATGAGTTAGTTAAAAGTTTGGCAATACTGACAATCACAGAGGAAATAAGGCTTCTAAGAAATGTCTCAAAAATATGGAAACAAACTTGCTAGAATTTTGATTATTACTTTGATATAATGCACTGCCAAATGTGGCTGAAGTAATGCCTTCGATGAAGTAGTTCAGTACCTTGTGTAAAAAATCACTTAAAAATAGATAGGAAAGTATTGCTGAAGATATAACAATATTGGAGTAATTGCTGAGTTTTTAATTTACTTTCCTCTTTTTTTTTTTTTTTTTTTTTTTTTTTTTTTTTTTTTTTTTAAATAAAGAAACAAATGCCAGGAGAGCAGTAGATAGAGGACACGTATACATGCTTTTAACAATTTACATTCATTGGCACCGTCATGATAGTCGACACAGATATATGCTGATACATAAAGGAGTTTTACAGTGCATTAAGAGTGTAACAAACATCAAATTGGGAAGAAAAGCATTCATTGATGCAAATGGGATGAAAATTCTTTATAACACTTCACAAGTAAGTTTCTGTTTTCTGTCTTTGCTGTTCTTGTTCTTTTTGTCTCTTGGGAATTAGAAATATATTCTTTGTTTTTT
>NW_024962258.1:2954139-2964752 GCF_019238085.1 Lagopus leucura
TTGTTCTTTTTGTCTCTTGGGAATTAGAAATATATTCTTTGTTTTTTTTTTTTTTCTGATATTCATGTTCATTCCTGATTGTGAAGGCAATGGTAGTTTTCTTTACCTATGGTAGAAGTAAAAGATACAGGATGAAATTTATATTTACTGTTACTCAGACATGATTATTTCTGGTAGGATGTCTTGATTTTATTTATTTTTAAAAGGAGTCTTGATTTTTAAGTCTGCATTTTGAAAAGATGAATCTGGGTTAACGAAAATTCTCCTTCAAAGGAGGCGCATAGATATTTTTAAGTAAATTTCTAGTAAAATATTTTAGCTGTTAGGAATGGATTTTAGGAACTAATGAAATTTACTACCGGTTTGTGAGACGCTAGTTTCTTCATTATTTTTCTTTTTATAGGAGTGCCTTGCAGTAAGAACTCTTGATCCACTTGTCAACACATCCAGCCTAATAATGAGAAAATGTTTTCCTAAAAATTGTCTTCCTTTACCAACTATTAAAAGTGCTTTTCACTTCCAACTCCCAGTTCTTCCTTCCAGTGGTCCTGTGGCTCAAATGTAGAGTTTGCCTCCTGATGGTATGGTAATTTTGTAATGTTTCTCCTTTGAAAATATCTAACACTACTGTTTACAAGGTGTAATCAACTCAGGTTATTTGTGATTTTTCTCTGCTAAAACCTAGGCTCTGGTGAGATTCTTGTCTGCTAACAAAGATTCTCTGGCTGTTAGTGTGGAGCAACAATTTCTAATGTTAACCTTTAACTGATGACAGTTTTCTCTATGCATATGTGGTTTTGTTTCTGGAGATGCATAAAAATAGGAAATAAAGTGTGATCAAAATCTAAACTGCTCATCAAGCTCTGACGTGTCAAACATCAACTGTGTGTATTCATCTCTGAACTTACCTAGACTCTCTTTTTAACTTATCATATATATTCTTCAATGTGAAATGTAATACAGTATCCTTCCTGTTTTGTAGAAATGCGCATGCCCTCATTTATTATTTATTCTGATAAACTGAATGTACAGAATTTAGATTGACATGTATTTGATTTTAAATCAAAGTATTGATTTTAAATCATTGTGCTTCTCCCTTCTTTTACATGATGAGAAAAGTTAGAACTGCTTTCTTGGACTGCTGCAGTCTTCTAGGCATCACTCATCTGCAAAATGTTTGCATGGTGCCTTGAAAGAAATACCCTATTGTGCTTCCCTCTTGTTATTTTTGGATAGTTAATGTTTAGTGCATTTTCAGATACAGGAAAACAGCTTAATATTGGAGTAAGCAAATAATGAAGTTGCTGTGGGGAAGTTACTCCAAAATAAAGAGGTGAAGTTAGCTTTTTTAGTGTTTTCTTATTGACAGTATTTTCTAAAATAAAGTGTGATAACAGTGAGAAAGAAGATGAATATTTATTCAGGGTTGGCATAGGAATGACTCAGGCTACAAGTGTTTAGAGTTTTGCTTTCAGAATAGAAAGAGATCTAGAACTGTTGTAAAATCCACAGAAGTTATATTTCTTTTTTTTTTTCAGTACAGTGTTTCAGTACATGCAATAATTTATCTTCAAGATCTCTTTTCTGTTGCAGTAGACTTGATGGGCTTGAAAGAACTGGAGAACTTGTAGAAGTATGATTCATAGTTATTATTTCTTCTCCGGTTTCCTGTTTCGGGTTTCCTGTTTCCTGTTTCCAGTTTCTGGGCCCCTGTTTCCTGTTTCCGGTTTCTGGTTTCCAATTTCCTGTTTCCTGTTTCCGTTTTCATGCTTCCTGTTTCCTGTTTCCTGTTCCGGTTTCCGGTTTCCTGTTTCCAATTTCCAGTTTCCTGATTCCACTTTCCGGTTTCCTGATTCCGGTTTCCTATTTCCTGTTTCCGGTTTCCTGTTACCCTGTTACAGGTTTCCAGTTTCCTGTTTTCTGTTTCCGGTTTCCTATTTCTGTTTTCCTGATTCCTGTTTTTTGTTTCTGGTTTCCTGTTTCCGGTTTCTGGGCTCTGGTTTCCTGTTTCCTGTTTCCGGTTTCTGGGTTCCGGTTTCCGGTTTACTGTTTCCTGTTTTTGGTTTCCTGTTTCCATTTTCATGTTTCCTGATTCCTGTTTCCAGTTTCTGGTTTCCTATTTCCTGATTCCTGTTTCCGGTTTCTGGTTTCCTGTTTCCTGTTTCCTGAGTCCGGTTTCCTATTTCCAGTTTCCAGTTTCCTGTTTCTGGTTTCCTGTTTTTCTGTTTCCTGTTTCCTGATTCCTGATTCCCGATTCCTGTTTCCTGTTTCCATTTTCCGGTTTCCTGTTTCCAGTTTCCTGTTTCCTATTTCCTATTTCCTGTTTTCTGTTTCCTGTTTCCCAATTCCTGTTTTTTGTTTCTGATTTCCGGTTTGGGGTTTTCGGTTTCCGGGTTCCAGTTTCCTGTTTCCAGTTTTCTGTTTCCTAGAAAACTGTGTTAAACCAATGCTTTACATTGTTTATGTTTACATACATTAAGTGCATTACAGAATGTTGGAGGGTATGGCTTTGAGTTTATTAAAAATATGATTTTGTATAGTCAGCATTGTAAAAGCAATATATTACCTTTATTAAATGAATATAGTTTGTAAAGCTCTAAGTGAGCTTTTTACTGGGAATCAGCAGATTTCCTACATGGAAAGCACTCAAATAAAAAGAAAAAAAAAAAAAAAACTTAAAAAACCACCAACCCAAAAAATGTCTAGAAAAAGATGAAATTTACCTCTTGTAAGTGACACATCTGTGAGTATAACTAGGTAATGTTAGAGAGTTAGCCTGATGCTCTTTTGTAAACAATTACATTACTTCTCTTGTTTTCTTTAGTTTATGAGTTTATGAGTTAGGAGTTTAAGTTGTAGGTCCTTCAGTGTCTAAATCCCTTAGTCTCTAACTAACTTAGAAGTTAATCAGTAATTTCACAAGTCTAGAAAGTAACGTCTTGCTGTATTTTTAGGGAGTAACGTTTCACTCCCAGCTTTTGTTACACAAGTGCACCTTAGTATTTTCCTTGCTGGTTTCTAATGATAAGTCATTGACTTCTCAAAATAATATTAGATTCTTAATCTAATATTAATATTAGATTAATATAATAATAGGTTAATAATATTATATGATATTATTATATAATATTAACCAATATAATATTAACCTATTATAATATTATATAATAAGTTATTATTAGATTTTTCTGGGCTTGTCAAAAATTGTATACGGGGCACTTTGTACCACACTTCACTGGTTAGTATCAACTGGCATGACTGAAAGGTGCTAAGAACCTCAGATTTTTTTGGACGTGCTCATAAGTACTGGGAAAAGGTTTCGGAGTCTTATTTTGTGCTGAGCTCAAGTCATGCCATACAGCTGCACTGTAAAATAATTCTAAAGGTCATGTTCTATTTTATGTTTTTGGGGGTGGAAACTTTGGTTTTGCTTTAAGCCAAAGATTTTCGTTCTGACTTAAACTGGAATGAAATGTCCTAAATGGAGTCTGTAGAATTCTCATACAAACATTTTGTTGGTGTTTTTTTTTTTTTTGTTGTTGTTGTTGTTGTTGTTGTTGTTGTTGTTGCTTTGTTTTGTTTTATAAATTATTAATATTTGCAAAGCTTTATGGGACCTGATGACTTTTTAAAATCAACTGGTAACTACAAAAGGAAAAAAAAAATACAACACCTTTTTTTCAAGTGTATCTATTGATTTAAATGTGTGATCTGCCTTACAAAAACTTTTCATATTATAGTGGATGATGTGGTAGATGAAAGTGATGACAACGATGATACTGAAACGGAATCAGAAATTGAAACTGAAGGTGACAAGGACCAAAATTTTAAGGTTGGTATGAGACAAAACTAATGGGCATAAAGGAGGCATCGCATTTTGTTATTATTATTACTTTTAAAATTTTTTGAATTGTTTATACAGCCATAGATTTACATACTGTGATAATGTTGAGAAGGTTTTCTGGGCAATTTCTGAAATTAAAATATGTGCTGAAACTTAGAATTTCCTTGAGAATGCCAGCCTTTGTTACTCAATTTGCCTCAAGATTTTTTCTTAAACGTATTTCCTCCGCACTTAATGTGACTTGAGTACAGTGGAACAGAACACTGCAAAAAGTGTCTGTGAACCCTGCAGCATTGTTTGCAGGTGCAACACACTGCAAGTCTTTCTGCAGCATTGTACTCTGTACTTGAATATCTCCTAGCCCTCACTTCACAATTACCTACACAGTGCAATTGGTAAGACACGCTCTAATTTTTTCCCTTATTCTGGAATGAGATTGGCTAAGTCAGTGCTTCAGTAAGGTAACTTTAAAGTTCAGCCAGCTGTGGAGATAGAGATTTAATCTCACACTGCTTTATGCTTTTGGAAGGGCTTTTTCTTCTCCCCGTTCCAATAAGGATATGAACGGATGCTTATTCAGAGCAGTCTTATTCTACATTTTTATGTTACGTATATTTGGGAGTTGGTTGAATTGTCTGTGTATGGGCTGCAATGAGAACTTCTATTCAAGGCACTCATGAGATGTTGCAAGGAGTATTTTCCTCCATTTATACATTTGTCGCTGCAAGTCGGATGAAATATCCACATTTTGCAGGTTTTGTCAGGTTATGTGTAGATCTTATGTAAAGTGTAATCTGTGCATAATGCATTTGGGTGAAAGCAAGAAGGTTGTTCTGTTTATGATGTTTCTACTGAAATAGAGGTTTAGACCTACCACTAAAATGAAGCTGCTTTTAAAGTCTTATGATGAAATGCACAACTCAACTAATTTTAAAATAGTGATATCACACTCTTAAAGCATGGCCATGAAAGAAGAAAAACCTGAGTAACACTTTTTTTTTACTGATTTTACTAATATTACTAATATTACGCTAATATTTTTGTTCGTTAATCCTAGAAGCAAGATTAATTTGTTCTTTTTATTTTTCAGAATGATGATATTGAAACTGATATTAATAAACTGAAACCTAGACAGGAACTGGTATGACCCTTAGAAGAACTGGAAATGTATGAGCAATTTTCCCCAGAACTTACTGAAAACTTTCAGGTAAAGTACATGATTCTCAGTGCAGTTTTTACTGTGAGGAACTGGAATGTATTTTGATGTGTTTTTTTTGTTGTTGTTGTTGTTGTTTGGTTTTTTGTTTTGTTTTGTTTTGTTTGTTTGTTTGTTTCAGTGGGTAGCTACTCTAGTTGAAAAAGGGAGAGAGTCTGTAGTTCTAGAGCTTTGCATGGGGGGCTATATAGTGAATTATTTTACTTAATGTTCTGTGTTACTTTATTCTGACTGAGAAAAGGATAGCGGGCAGATATAAAAATGTTTAAATAATGTCTGATTATTGCACACCACAGATAGTAAAATAAGAAGGGAGGACATGAGATATTTTTGATGAAGTGTACTGTGCACCTATTGGCATTAGGTAGTTGTAATATCTGGTGAATGGTATTCACTTGACATTTTTTTTTCTAATAAATTGCTTGTCTATTTTTTTAACATATTTTTTAAATTTCTTTTGTATTTTAAGGAATGTGATTTAGTATCCAAGGAACCAAAGCCTTTTGTGCCTGATGCAAATCTGGGTGGACCTATTGTGGTTCCTACAGCAGGAAAGGAGTTCTCAGCTGAAACAAATCCATCAGTGATAGGAATTTCTTTGAAGGAGAGCAATCCATTACTGACAGAGGAATATAATAGAAGGCCAGCTTTTCTGGAACTACCAAAGAAAGATAGTATCAAAGACAGTAGCTTACTTCGGCAAAATGTTCAAAGGAATCTGCTTCCATCATGCGAGTGTCTAAGCCAAGAAATTGTGAAAGGCTTGGACAGAATCAGTCTGCAAAACACTGCAGAAAATTATCAGTACTATGCTACAGAGTGTGTTATAAAAAAAGAAAACAAAACTAGCTTCAATTCTAATTATGTTATATTATATTGTATTATAGTGTATTATCTTGCTTTCTGACATCTTATTTAGTAAAACAGTTTGTTTCTCCTCAGATCGTTGCCTATGGTTTTTTTTCTTGGCCCATTTCTCTATGTTTTTCCCAGTTTCCCTTTCCTGGGCTATGGATGCATGGGTCCCTTTACCCCAGTAGTAATGGAACCAGGCCATGCCAGCCCAGAACCTGTTGACACTGCTTACTGTTCATCTAATATGTGATGTCTATTTTCTCTTACAACCATTTTAAGCCAAAGGGAATCTGGGAATGTGGTGGTGGTGTACATATCCATACAAAGAATATCCATAGAATTATAGAATCACAAAAAGTGTCTTAGGTGGGAAAGGATGTTAAAGATCATCTGTCTTTGCCATAGAAGAGTTGACAGTCATTAGATTATGCTGCCCAGGTCCCCATTCAACCTGAGCTTGAATGCCTCCAGGGACAGGGCATCTACAGCTTCTCTGGATAGTCTGTGCCAGTGCCTCTGAGCAATGAATTTCTTTCTAACCTAAATCTCACCTCTTTTACTTTAAAGCCATCCCCCTTGTCCTATCAGGATCAGACCACATAAAAAGTCAGTCTCCCTCCTGCTTGTAGGGATGGAAGCCATGCTGTCACCAAAATCAAAGAATAGAACTGGCCACCTGAATGACAGAATCATGGAGGACCATTCCCTATCAGCATGCACACCTGCAATCAAAAACATACATTCTTTATAAATTTTATTAGTTGAATACCCATACAATTTCTACAAAGTGACCACCTATACCCAGAATTGCTATACATATTAAAATCTAATACTACACATGCTCTTTCTTAATTCGGGGTTCTGGTAAAGGGTCTTTGGTGGTGATATCCAGGCAAACAATCATGTTACATAAGCCAGGTCCACATGTAGTCATAAGCCTATTTACAAAAAAAATGACTGTTGGCTAAGTTTTTAATTGGTGCTTCAACTTTGTTAAAGTATCTATTATTCAAACCTAGCAGGGTACAGTTTACCTCTTACCCAAGTCTGATGGAGTCTTGAGCATCTACTTTTTAGACTCCAGATATTCTTCTTATCTAGGAACAAAAACTTCTCCAGAGAACAGTTTTGCTGAGGCATTTGAATAAATTTGAGCCCTGAATGTATTGACAGGTAACAATTGTGCAATTATTGAACTATGATGTAATTATTATCACATAATCACATTCACACAAGTGGAATACTATGATTGAGGGTTATGAGTTTTTTATAGAAGGGATTGGTAAGGTAAGAAAAATGGTGGAGTTGCTCTCTATGTTAAGAAGTGGATAGATTGGGAAGTGCTGCCACTGAGACAGCCATGATCTGCTTGAGAGCTTATGGATTAAAATTAGGGATCAAATCAATAAAGGACATATGATGATCAGGGTCTACTCCAGACTGCATGAACAAGGTGAGTCTTAACGAGGCTTTCTTGTTTCAGCTACAAGAGACATTATGCTTGAAGGCTCTCATCCCAATGGAGAATTTCAACCACCCAGGTATCTGCTGGAAAAACAGAAATCCAGGAGATATACATTGTAATTGTAAAATCTGTAAACAGAATTCTGATACACTGAGGATCATTTCCTGGCCCAGGTAATTGACAGAACAAGAAGAGGTGAAGCATTACTGAACATGGTACTCATCAATGAAGATGAGATTATTAAAGAGGTGAAAACCAGAGGCAGCCTGGGCTGTGTTGTAGTCATACCGTGGTTGAGTTCATGATCTCGAGGAACATAGCCCTCGTAAAGTGCAAAAAAGTGAAAGAGTGAAAGCATGACCCTAAATTTCAAATGAGTGAACTTCCAGCCATTTATGAAATTACTGAGAAGATCTCCTCCGAAACTTTCCTTAGAGGTATAGGATTGGAACAGATCTGGAAGACACCTTTCTGAGAAGAAAAGAGCTCTTCATCCTTCAGCATAAGAAATCAAAGGAGGAATGAAACCATCACGGCTGAGCAAGGACCTGCTGGGATAAAAAGAAGGGACCAGAAGATAAGATGAAAAAGTATAGGCAGTGGAAGCAAGAATGGGTGGTCTGGGAAGACTATACTGATGCCATCCAATTGGAAAAGAACTTGGAGAGGGACATGAAAAATAACTAAAAACAAAAACAAAGAAAATAATAATAATAATAATAATAATAATAAACCCAAACAAACAACAACAAAAATGAGGGGTTTCTTTAGATACATTAACAAGAATTCACTGGTAGCCAGGTTTCCCATGCCTCTCATATCCTTGAAACTCTTGGTGAGGGTCAGAGGACCAAGGAAACAAAATCTCTCTTGCTGTAAAAGTAGAGGAAGTCCAAGACTACTTAATGAGACTGAATGTATACAGGTCCATGGGATCAGACAACCTGCATCTGAAGGTCATGAGGAACTGGCTGATGTGGTTGCCAACTGATCATATCTGAAAAGTTATGGCTGTAAGGTGATGTTCTTGTGATCGGAAAAGGGATTCAATGATCCAATTTATAAGAAAGTGAGAAAGAAAGACCGGGAAAACTACAGGCTGGTGAGCCTCACCTTAGTGCCTGGGAAGATATCCTCCTGAAAGCAACATTAAGGCACATGTGAGACAACGAGGAGATCCAAGATAGCCACCATGGCTTCACCAAGAGCAGATTGCACTTGACAAATCTGGTGGTCTTTTATGAAAGAGTAATGGCATTGGCAGATAAAGGAAGAGCAACTGATGTCATCTGCCTGGAATTTTGCAAGGCCTTTGATATTGTCCTGCATCACATTCTTATCTCTAAACTGGAAAGGTACTGATTTGAAAGCTGTACTGTTCAGTGGGTAAAGTGTTGGTTAGGTGGTCACAGACAGAAGACTGTGGTCAACAAATCTAAGTCCTGATTATAAGTGATGCTCCCCAGAGTTCCATCTTGGGACCAGCGCTCTTCCACATCTTTATTATTGACAGAGACAGGCAGGGGAAATGGAACTACATGATATTTAATGTCCCTTACCACCTATTCCCAAACCAGCCATTCCATGGTTTTGTGATGACCTCGCTTATAAAACTCTAAAGTATCTTCTAATTTATTGCTTCATGTCATACCGCATGGTCCTTATGACAAGGAAGCAATTTTCCTTCTGGTTGAGCAGGATGGTTATTACCTTTATCAGCTACTCTTTCACAACAAGCAGTAGATTTTTTGTAAGTTCCTGTTGCAAAAATAGTTAAGCTGTACAAACAGCTATAGTTACAATTAGACAATTAAGTCACAGTTACTTGCAATAATGTTTTTGTACATGGAAAATAATAGAAGGTATTATCCAAATTTAGATCCTTTTTGTCCCTAATTTTAAGCTCAGATAAAAGTGTATAAAGTCACCAAAAAAGTTTGAAATCATGACATATTCTTCAATACTACAGTTTCAGTGAGCGTAAATTCTTGCTCTGAGCACATGTAACTGATTTACAGTGTCCTGTTTCTTTCACAAAAGAGTGCTGCTTAGTCCTCTAACCTATAAAGAAAGTACTTAGCGTCCTTGCCAAAGAAATTTCTGTGCAGGTCATATGGGAAAAAACTATTGTATATCAAGGACTCCTGCAGGTGTTGAAACTGTAAGACCTTAATGACCTTGGCCTGCCTATGACTTACTGGAGACATAAATACGGCCTGTGGCTTAGGTATAGAGATACAGAATGTTCAGATCTTAAATTGTCAGTGAAACATCCTCATTGAATCAGTAGCAAAAACTCCAATGGTGTATTTCTCTGGAAGAAAAATAAATAAATAAATAATATAGACATTTATTCATGATACTTAAGTAGCCACATCTAAAAAATTTGACCCTACCAAGTCCAGTTTTTCTTAATGCATTAGTGATTGAGATAAATACTGTCCATAAAACACTTTGGTAAAAAACTAGTATTTCTAGTGACATTTACTTCATCTTCTTTGCAGATCAGGTGTATGCAATTAACCACAGGGAAAGGAGGGAAATTTCCATAATGTGCCTCTTATCAATCATCAATCACTGTAGGCATTTTTTAAGATATCCTTCACAGGATATCATATAATCTTCAATTGCACCACACAGATTTTACATGCATGTAGAAATTCTATTAAAGAGAAGGATTTTGAAGTTTCTCCACTCACATAGAGCTTCTAGGCCACAGTACGTCAGTGGGGTTTTCCCTAAAAATATGAAGTGAAAGATTTTTCTAAAATTACACAGATTTCACATTTGCAATGCCTTTTATTATTATTATCATTTTTTTCTAACAAAGAGTAGCCTAGATACATAGCTGTCTTTCAGAGTCATCTTTTATTTGACTAGTAAAGATGATAATCAACACAGTTATTTGCCAAAATAAAGGATGTTTTAATGTGATAAGAAGGAATTTCTGTGTTAAGTAACACTTCTAAATTTTAGTTAATGGTGGCATTTGATAGTCCTTTAAAATCACTGCAATGAATCATAATTAATCAAGAATTGATTTTCCTTTCCTTTCCTTTCCTTTCCTTTCCTTTCCTTTCCTTTCCTTTCCTTTCCTTTCCTTTCCTTTCCTTTCCTTTCCTTTCCTTTCCTTTCCTTTCCTTTCCTTTCCTTTCCTTTCCTTTCCTTTCCTTTCCTTTCCTTTCCTTTCCTTTCCTTTCCTTTCCTTTCCTTTCCTTTCCTTTCCTTTCCTT
>NW_024962258.1:3080821-3120707 GCF_019238085.1 Lagopus leucura
TTGGGGTCCCTTCCAACCCGGGTGATTCTGTGATTCTGTGATTCTGTAATTCTCATAGATCAGTAAAAGAAAAATTACCAGGCAACAATGCGGATAAATAATGTCTAACTCAGAGTACATTCATTTCACAGATGAAATGTCTGTAACCAAATAATTATATTTAATGTTATAAATATAGTGATTACCTATGAGGTTTAAGTATAGTCATTCTTCAGCTAAATAAATTACTTAAGGGAGAGGATAATATCAGTGCATATTTTAAGTAGGAGTTTCTGTTTTTACACTGTGACATTCAGAGTTACCTAAGAAACAGAGATCCTCATTCTTTTCTTCTCATGAAGCCTTTAAGTTATTATATGGACAGAATACACTATTTTATATTTAGGCTTGCTGACATTAACTTTCTTGTCTTTCATCAAAACATTCTTCACAGAATAATGAGTCATGGGTTTTGGAAGGGACCTCTGGAGATCATCCAGTCCAACTCCCTGCTAAAGCATATCCCATGCAGTAGGTTGAGCAGGAAAGCATTTGGGGGAGGGGTTGAATATGTCCAGAGTAGGACACTGCAAAACCTGCCAGTGTTCTGTCACTTGCAAAGTAAGAAATTTTTTTTCCCTCATGTTTGCATGGATCTTCCTGTGTCTCAGTTTGTGTCCGTTAACTCTTGTCCAGCCACTGGGCACCAACAAAAAGAGTCTAATTACAAGCATTGATGAGATCCTCTTTCAGTCTTCTCTGAGCCAAACAGTCCCAGGTCCTTATAAGAGAGATGCTCAAGGCACCTCATCATCTCTGTGGCCCTTCACTCAACTCTCTCTAGGAGTTCCATGGCTTTCTAGAACTGAGGAGCCCAAAGCTAGACACAGCACTCCAAATGTGGCCTCACCAGGGAAGAGCAGAGAGGGGAGGGGCAGGGAGTGATTCCCTTCCTTGACTTGCCAGCCACACTCTTTCTAATGCACCATTAGCCTTCTTAGCTACAAGGGTACAGTGCTGACTCATGGCCAACCTGCTGTCTATCAGCACACCCCAGTCCTTCTTTGCACAGCTCTTTCCTGACAGGTCAGCCCCTAACCTGTACAAATGTGTGCATCAGTCCATAGACGTATTACTGTAGTATCCATACTATGATATATTACCATAGTATCTTCCAGAATGTGACACTGCCTATGTCAATATAGTAATACTTTTGAAATGGACACATCCAGCTTGGAGGGCCATTTTCAGAATTAACAACCTGAAGCAGCACCACAAACACTTAATGCTTTTAAATAAGTTTACTGCTCAAAAATCTAAGCATTTTAATGGTGATAGAGATGTATTCAGCTGCCCAAATTTGATTCACGTAATATTGCTGATACAAATTGTATGTACTCACTCAGGCTTTAAGTTCTTTGTCTGATTTCACCTAGATCATTTGCAGTTGCTTTTGCAAGGTGCTGACCATTTCCTTGATTATTGAAAAGAAAAACAGAAATACAACTTTCCACCATGACAATGAGAATATGGAAGGGACAGAAGAGATGCAAGCTTATATTGCTTAATCCCACAAAATCCATTTGTACACCTAAACATATTATTTGGTTAAGTTTCCGAAGTGTTTTTAGGACGATTTCTCTATCACAACTCAAAGTTTTCCTCACACTAAAGCCACACAGGAATGTTCAGTTGCTTTATATCATCAGTGTTTCACTGTAACTCTTATGTTTCTGGATTTCATCCTGTGCAAGCATCATTTGCCTTCTAGAAGGCCACAAAAGGAAGGCAGATAGGCCACAGTAATTATTTTCTTCAAAACAGATAATGTAGACCACTGTTAAAGTTTCAAGATTCATAAAACACCCGTCTCTTCTGAATTCATGCTCTCTCACCACATGAAATACCATGCAAAGTCATCTTAACTAATTACTGACTACTAAATGGAGCAAATCCTGGCAAAGTTCATATGGCTATGAAGATCATCTAGCCCCAGGCAACTGGTGAATTAAGCAACTGTGCTTAGAATAACCAATCCTGGCAATGGTGCCTGCATGAGGCATGCTTCTCTGCTGCAGCCTGGAGTTCTGACATCTTTTTCACAGGTCAGTAGGGATCAATGGTGGAAAAGTTTCGTTTTCCCACAAGAATTTTATCTCACATCTTTCCACAAGCAACACATTCTGAGTTAATCAAAAACAAAGGAGTGCTTTAAGAAAGCTGACCATAAGTTTTATTTTCAAGATGAAACAATGTTTAGTAAATCAATTTCTGAAAAGTTCATCTATACATGACAGTTGAGAAATCTGGAACTAAAATTATCTTGGAAGCACCTGATATAGCAGAACTGTGTATGCCCTACAGATTTGCCTGATTTTGTACTTTGGAAACTGTGGAGAATCATGCAAAAATAAAGTTTCCCTCATTTGTATCAGTCCCACTGAAAGAACCAGAATCTTAATAAAGGGGACATACTCAATAAAGCAGAGAGAAATTTTTCCGGTGTTTCAGTGGGGAAAAGGAAATAGTTTTGTTTTCCTTAGCACACTATAACTGAATAAATCCTGTAGAGAACGATCATAGGTATAAACTAAACACTTCATTCATGAGAGAGATAAAGGAATACATTCATTATTATAGTATCACAACTTAACAAAGAACACAGCAACCTAAATCCTAAAATTTGAGGATAAGTTTAAAGGCACTCATCCTGGAGACCTTCCCATTGATTCCTCCTCACTTTCTAAACTCTTCAGAGAAGCATAGGTGCAGCTGAGTCCACTCCTAGTCCCAGACTTCACAGTTTATGCCACAAAGTATTATCAGTCTAAGATATACTTTTAGCAAAGCAAACAAATCCCATACGAATAGTCTCTTGCTGAAGAGTCTCTTGTCATCAAAATGTAAGGCACCTCTGTTCAAGCAAACCTTGAAAGGCATCAAGGGAACTTTCTGTTGTTCAGCCTGCCGCTATGCAGAAGAGCTCAAGAAACTCTTGGATTCCCACTACTTATGCGGTGAGATGTTTGCTAGTGATAGCTTTGGGTGCATGATCAATCAGCCCTCAGCTTTTGAACCAGGTGTTTGTCATCAGCTCTTTCAGACTGCGGTTTGAGACAGATTTGTTGTCATTATTTGTCTTAGTGAGACTTTGAATGTTATCTATACTGTGCTCACTGAGCAAGGCCTTGTACATAACAAATACTCCAAATGAGGAAAATAGAAGGGTTGAAGTGAATGCACCGTCACCAGACCTAGCTCTTCACAGAAGGCATTCATCTTTCTGAAGAATGTAAGTATACTTTATTCTTTATTGCATCTGAATTAATTTTGCTTTGCTCCTTTTGAGAAATATATGCGGGAAACAATACAATCAAACAAACAAAACAAAAACAAGGACATTACTCTAGCCACTGTCAAATTTTATGCTACTAGAATTTTCTCTCATTCTCTTAATGTTATATAATAGCTTTTCTCTTTGTTGTGAGTGTGGGAATGGAGGGTAGAGTAAGCTTTCTGAGTATTTGTGACACAGGTCTTTTTACATCCAATACAATTTGGCAGAATGGGAATGCATGTTAGTCTTTAAGAATGGTTGGAAGAAAAACACTTCTGGAGAGTAATGTTTTGTTTATAATAACGTTTTAATGTGGCAACATACTTAACATAATAGTGTTGATAGACTTAACGGGTGTGGAATGAGGGTAGTAGAGCTTTTGCTTTTTACCTTAAATATTTAAAATATAACTGTCTGAATTTCTGACTGAATTTTTTCTTTCATCCATTCCACTTTACTTTTCCATGTTTATCCACTCAGTTGTGACTGGAGGCTACTTAGAGTAACTTATAGTTCTTATGATTGTGTTCAGTTGTACATATGCTGATACTCTAGTGTTTCTTCCGCACAGGAGTTTCCAAAATTTAATAATATCAGCTGCAAAAATACTAACCTAGGCAAGGTTGTGGTCTGTTTTATACATAAATACTAGTTTAACAACATAGTTTCAGCTCCATGGCTTACTCACACCAACAAGAATATTGTAGTGGTACTATCTTCTTTTATACTAGATCATAAAAATGGGATTTGCAGTAGGATATAAATGCTGTCAGAAATGTTATACAATAACAGTGTTATACAATGTTATACAGTAACAGAATGTTATGTCATTGAGATTCAGTACTTGGATAAAAAAAATAGTTTTACATTAAGGAGCGTGCTTCTCCTTGGCGTGGGTGTAACTGATGGTTATGCTGTGCTGCCTGCTGGGTTATACCACACAGCTGCCTCTAGTGAGATAGGGGGCAGAATTTGGATCTTCTGTCTTGGCTCTGTGCCCTCCCAGCTTCTCATGAACTTCTAGCTCTGCGCTGGCAAGGCAGCAAGAAGTAAAATACTTAGGAATATGCGCTGCTCAGGAACAGCTAAAGTACTGGTGTGTTATGAACATTATTCCCTCTCTAAATTCAAAAAACAGTACTGTATGTGATACTAAGGAGAAAATTAAGTATATCCCAGATAAAACAAGGATAATGATCCCAAACATCACTGCAATTAAGAGTGATTTGCCAGCATACCTTGTGGACAATGTGATGAAACTTTGCATGTAACTACTGTTCATTTTTTTAAATAAATATTGCTTCAGAAAATCTTTCTTTTGATCTCCTTTCTTCAGTATTTTCAGGACTATTTTTCTTCCTATGAAGCATTTAATAAAAAAAAAATAAAATGAAAGTAACTGTGGTCAGTGAACAAAGTAAAAACAAATGAGTTATTAGAAGTCAAAACCAAGGATTTCAGCAATTAATCTCCTTACTGATGGATGACCCAGAAATTCACTCAATAGATTACTTGAAGAACCTATATATGTTGTTGTCTTGCCTTAGAAATGGAAATTATAACAAATTATCGTTAATTTCATTTTTTAAAATGTAATATAACTCCAAACATGGTTTCTTTCTCTACTTAATATAGCTGTTCCAAACATTATTTTACTAAATGTCTGAAATTAAACATTCTCTGTCAATTATAGATTATAGAGATCTGCTACGATAATGAGTGCTACTAAATGTGGCTTTAATTGCTGTATTATAATTTCCAGACCTCAAAAACTCCTGAGACCCCTAAATATATACAATGCCTTTCAGCTATGTGTGGAATTCGTTACAAGTTGTTTCTTTCCTCTTTTCTTGCACTCTCTTTTATTTTTACGGGGGAAAAGTCTTACATGATTTGGACCTATGCCAGCACCTTGGGGCTTTGCAGTATGTTGAAATATCACTTACCATTTAAAAACTAAGCTGCTTTGAGAGCTCAACATACTAGAGAGAAAAGCAGAAAACTATGACCAGTAGGGCAATTCAAAGAACAACAAAATAATGACATTTCTGCAAATGGAACAATGCCAAACTGTTCTTTAAGGGGAAACAAACTGCTTCAAAATTATATTTCCTATATCTCTGCAAAGGCAACTGACCTAAGGACAAGATGATTTCTTTTTCCCTCAGCAGAAGTGAAACACACTGGACAAGAAAAGACTTCTTATGAGTATATGTATTTTTTTTCCTGCAACATTTTTACAACAATTTAGAGTTGGTGACTGATGCAATTATTGCAGCACTTAATTCGTTGGTTTGTTGTTGTATCATGGTTTATTGGTATCAGATATTCAATCTTTACACACACACACACAAAAATAAAATAAAATAAAAACTGAAAAATGTACTGTTACAACAGTCTCTGTTGTGGCATTTTCATATTTATTGCAAATGAGAAGGAGACCATGAAAGGAAAGTGATTTGAAGCTACTTTTTTCAGTTTCAGCGAAAAGGCCATTTCATCTAATTTAACTAATAAATGTTGAAGCAATCAAGCAGGACATCTCAACTATCTTCATCTGTCCCTTTTCAGGCACATTTTTCCATAGCTGTGCCACCATTACTACCTATCTTTGGTGAGAGAATCTTGGCTTATTGTTCTATATAATTTTCTGCCTATGAATAGAGGAACAAGAACAGAAGCACTGATTTTGATCCAGAATCAATACTATAGTAATTACCCCTTGGAACCACGCTACAGAATAAAGCAGAAAAAAATAAACTATCATATCATGAAACACTTGTAACATGTCCTTGATGAAGTACTTGCTCCTTACTCCTCTTTGTCTGGAACACCTGTGTGCTTCATCAGATGTAATTTGAACTACTTCTTTGGTTTCTTATAAAAAGTTACTCCTGTGCTGCAGTGGGCCACTTCCATACAAACAGTGAGCGCAGCAGTTTCTTAAGTTATGCTGCTCCAGGGTTTCATTGAGTTTCACTGTTGTTTTTGTTTTGTTTTGTTTTGTTTTGGATTTGTCTGGTTTTGTATTGGTTCATTTAATTAAAAATCATTGTACATGACTCAAGCTTCTGATTCAAATAAAATTCTGACTACTAGACCATGCCATGTGGCTTTCAAGCTCTCACATTTTTCACATATTCCTTTTGCATACACAATGGCTTCTCATGCTTTTTAGCCTACTCTTGTAGTAGGTGATTTTCCAAGGCTAATCTCTACATCCAGTTAAAGTGTACTGACAAAATCGTTCCCAGACAGCTAGCATCAACTTGTCCAGCAAAGAAATCTCTGTACAATATCCTGGCAGTTTCCTGAGCCTCTCAAGAGCAGACTTGAAGACTTCTTAAGCACATTTGTTCTTCATTCCATTCATTATAATATATTAAATATTTGCAAGTTGCATGACAGCATTCAATTACACGAGGGGCCACTTATTTCCAGTAGATATGAAGGAAAGTCAATGAAAGCAAGCATCCGATGATTTCCGTGACCAAAAAAAAAAAAAAAAAAAGAGATTTAAATAAAGTATTGAGAAATACAAACAAGTTTCTGCTAACAGAGATTTTCTGGTTTCTATGGGGAAATAGTAAGGGAAATAAATATCAATCTTATATGCAGAACTGTTTGTTGGATGACTATAAGGGATCAGCAGATATGTAGAAACCCTGGAGAGTTTAGAAGATCTGATTTAAAGTTTGTAAGAAAAATAATATGCAACTGTGAGAAATTCATATGTGAGTGAACACTGATTTCACACACTCAAATTTAAATTTAGCTATCCCCGCATCCCCGCAGACACAGGCACCTGACCCTGACCTTGCTTCAGACTTTTACTCAAGTTATGCTCCCTGCAACACTAGCAAGAGGACATTCCACTAAACCTACATTCAAGCGATGAAAAGTCATGGACTATAACACATTAGCAACATGGAGAAATTACGCCTGTGCAAAGCGCTGAAGAGAGTGATATAGAAGACTGCATCTACTGTAATCCCCATTTTCCCTGTCTACCCACTACCAGTACTTCTAAGTTTGAGAGGAAAACCTTAAAAGCAGGTACTCTTTGCCTCATTTGAATTACATGATGAATGTAATATCAAAGTCAAAAGTTAAGGTGACAACTGAGTACTGTAAATTACAAGATTTCAACAATACAGTAGTGATTTAGGAAGCCAAAGCTTATTTGTATCAAAAAAGGATCTATTAAAGGTACAAAAAGGAGGAAAAGAACTAATATTTGGCAAATGACAAATAGTTATTATTAATTTCATTCTCCAAATATTTTTGTCTCTTTTGTATTTTGAAAAGAAATCTAATTAAAAGAATATGTTTGGAAGGTGTGCAGTTTGAAAAGGAGTTCTTTTCAAAGTAATTGGATTTTTCTTTAAAAAAAAAAAAAATCGCTGATCAAAAACAAGTGCTGATTAATAACAAGTGGATGGGCAAATGACCTTTCCTTGGTTCAAAGAACATAAATATGTCTTCTTCACAAGTATCTCTGTACATTTTATACTAACAGTACATTTTATCAACATTTCTCAAGAAGGCACTCACCTCAACAAGGTATATTATTTCTGCAAATGGTTCTTCTCCCTATACCTGTAATAATTATTTAGGAAGGAAGTCTTTTCCCTCTGTTTTACAGAGATACAGCTCCTTTCTGTCAGCAACAAAATCCTCAGAGTACAACAGAATTATAGAATAATAGAACCATACAATGTCTTGGAAAAGACCTTATAGGTCATCTAATCCCAGTCCCTCTGCCATAGGCAAAGTTACCACCCACTAGATCAGGCTGCTCAAAGGCCTATCCAGCCTAGCCTTGAATACCTCCAGGATGAGGCATCTACAGCTAATCTTGACAGCCTGTGCCAGTGCCTCACCACATCTGAATAAAAAATATTGGTAACAATTAATCTCAATTGGCCTCTTTTTTGTTTAAAATAATTCCTCCCTTGCCTTATCACTAACAGACCATTAACAAGTTGGTTGGCCTCCCGCCTTTAAGCTCCACTCAAGTACAGAAAGACCACAATAAAGTCTCCCCAAAGCCTTCTCTTCTCCAAGCTGAACAAGGCTAGCTCCCTTCACCTTTCTTCATAGGAGAGATGATTCAGCCCTCTGATCATCTTTGTGGCCCTCCTCTGAATCTGTTCCAATAGCACAACATCTTTCTTGTGCTGGGCACGCCAAGCCTGGACGCAGTGCTCCAGATGAGATTTTACATGGACAGAGTCAAGGGGAATAATTCACTGCATCACTCAGCTTAGTGTCATCAGCAAGCTTGCCGAGGGTGCACTCAATCTCACTATCCAGATCACTGATGAATATGTTGAAGTGCACTACCTACAATCAGAAATTCAGTGCTAATAAATTTTAGAAGCCTGAGCGCTTTGAAAATTTCATGCATTTTCCCAGTTTGTCAATACTGTCATGACAACACCTCTTGCATTTCACCACTTCTTGCTGCCTTCCATAAAGGTAACTACTTCAAAGACTTGTTACTGTTTTCCTCAAGCACCATTTATTTCACAGCTCCAGAAAAGTCAGTTTATTACTGTCCACCACTTTCAAGAAAGAGATGGCCTGGAGAACAGAAAGGTTGAAAAGAGTGGCAGAAGGTTCTGAGACTTCTGCAAAAACACCCAGGGAAATACTGGAACATCATTAGGCTCCACCCTCCTAAAAAAAGAATAAGCACCTAGCTTGCTTTAGGATGTTTTTCAACATGTAGTTCAAGAAAACATCTGTGATCTGAACAGTTTTTCCCATAAACCAACTGGAGCACTCCTCTTTATTACCATAGGAGTAAAGGAATGCCTAGGAGGATTTGATATATTTTTCAGTCTGATCAGATTAGGTCAGATTTAGGTTTCTTCTTCCCAGTCTTGGCCCTTCATTTTTACCTGACAATTCATTTTGATAATGATAATTCATTTTGCATGATAATTCATGCAAATCTAGTTAATGAATGTTAACTATAACTGTTAGTAAAAAAAAAAAAACATGAGAAATTTATGGATTTTAAATTGCAAAACATTTTCATGTTCACACAGGTGATATCTTATCCCATTCAAACTGTGCTGGGAGTGTTCATTCAAGTTCTTATGAAAAGAAGATGCAGTTCTTGCAAGTGAATACCTCTTCAGAGCAGTAGTAAATGAACTATAACCAAGCCTATTGAGCTTGGTGAGTGACAGCAATCGTCTCATTTACAATTCCTGATTTTATTTGCTTAACAGCATTAAAAACTTCATTCTGTAATAACATATTTTCATATCAAGGCATCTCTTTTGTACATTATAATCTTTAGCTCTGGCAATAGTGTTATTAGTTAAATGAGATAACAAAATTGGCAGAAAGGGAAAGTACAAAATTATATGGTATGTCTTTGAACTATATTATTAATTTCTCTGTAAGGAAATGATACATTTACTCAAGAATAAGATTGCTTAAAAAGAGAAAAGCAATGCTTTAGAATAACACAATGAATTAGGGAAAGGGTTTATTAAGACTCTACAAATTAAAAATAATAATAATAAAAAAAAACCCACACAAGATAAACTCAGAAATCTACAGCTCCTTTTCTATATTGTTGTGATGTATATAATGCACATCATCCTTTTTCTTAAGTTCAGCATCCTCAAAAATCCTTAGCTGTATATTTTATTTTAAATATTCCATAGACTTACTCTGGCCAGTCTGCTGTGGCTGAAAAAACATTTCCATCTTTTCCCATCACCATTATTATCCAGAATTCACCTGTCCTCTCCAACCCACCTGGCTCTATAGTATAGCAAATATTAATTGCCAAGATACCTACTCCTCATCCCTCCTTTTATGCTAGTTGTTAGGTCAACTTAGCCTCACCTTGGAGAGCATTTAAATACTTAAATCTGTTAACATGTGAATTCACCATAGAAGTCCTACTGACACCTCAGAATTACTAGGAAAGCCTACGTTTTCTCTAAATGTTTACTAACTTGAACATTACTTAATAATGATATTGTAAGCAAGACAGAGACATCTAAATAGGGAAGAAATTAATACATCTTTCCCTTGTTAGTATAGGTGCCAATAGAAGGTGCAAAACATCATTATACTTCTTTGTCAGTTTGATGGTCTTAATGACCTTGAAGATCATGTTTTTCAGCCTCGATGATTCTACAATTCTATGATTTCTATAATGAAAAATTTATATGATCTGTAAATATGAAGCAATATTTATATTTAAGATACTAGAACTGTTGTGTATCTGATGAGCTGACAGTCCACGTTTATAGAAATGTTAAGATTTTGTGTTTGGACGTTGTTTTGCCTAAGATAAGATTTCTCCATCAAGAGTAAATGTTCAGGTATGATCATAAAGCAAAAATAACCCATATAATAAACAATTAGTCATGAGCTGTGCATATTACTGCAATCTTGCTTTCAGATAAATCATATGAACAGCAGACTTTCTTAATCTCTCTTGTTCGAGCACTTCCATTTTGCATAAGTATCTATGAGAGCAAGGAATTAAGCTGACAGTTACCATCTGCCAGACCAACTCTATAACAACAAGAATATGGAATTAATTATTCTCCCTTCCTGAATCTCTCCTTTTCTTAATGGATATTTAAGTGTGTGACCAGAACGAATTCAGATGGAACCAAGGCATTTTTGTCTTTTTGCAGAATTACAGAATGGCTGAAGTTGGAAGGGGTCTCTGGTCATCTGGTCCAACAATCCCGCTCAAGTAGGACAGCCTAGAGTAGGTTGCCTAGGACTGTGTCTAAATAGCTGTTAAGTGTTTCTATTGTGAGAGACTCCACAACCTTTCAATGCAACTCATACCATTGCTCCAGCATCAACCCTCTAACATTGGTGTTCAGGAGGAAACTCCCACATTCCAGTTTTTGTCCATTACCTCTTGACATATCACCAGGTACCACTAACAAAACCTGGGCACCACTGGGTACTTCTGAAGAAAGGCTGGCTCCATCCCCTCTGCAAAACTCTTCAGACATTTACAGACGTTTAAGAAAGCCCCTGTGAGTTTTCCCTTTCCCAGGTTGAACAGTACCAGCTTTCTCAGCTTTTCCTCACAGGAGACATGTTTCAATGCCCTCTTCATCTTTATAATTCTCCATTGGACTCTTTCCAGTACCTGTGTCTCTCATTTGTACAGGCAAGACCAGAACAAAGGACTCCAGCTAAGATTTTCATAAGTTTCTGTTAGTCCATTTCTTCAGCCTGTCTAGGATTCTCCGGATGTCAGCATAACCTCCAGCATATCAGTCACTCCTCTTTTTGTGTTATTTGCAAACTTGCTGAGGGTAAACTCTTCCTTATCACATTCCTTTTCATAGGCAAAGGTACCAAGATAGTTGGGTAAAAGGGTCTGAATCAAATGTCTGACTTCAGCAGAAATGTGAGTGTCCCCAGGTCTTGAGTGAGAAGAGGCCTTTCCCTGGCTAGAATTCTAACTTGCCGAATTCATGCTGCAATAATATACCCCTGTCTCCCTTCTGCTTCCTAGTGGCAAAATCATAGAATCATAAAATGGCCTGGGTTGAAAAGAACATGCCACAGGCAGGGTTGCCAACCACTACACCAGGCTGCCCAGAACCACATCCAGCCTGGCTTTGAATGCCTCCAGGGATGGGGAATCCACAACCTCTTTGGGCAACCTGTTCCGGTGTGTCACCACTCTCTAGGTGAAAAACATCCTTCTGGTATCTAACCTAAACCTCCTCTGTCTCAGTTCAAAACCATTCTCCCTTATCCAATCACTATCCACCCATGTAAGCAGCTGTTTCCTCTCCTGTTTATACGCTCCCTTCAAGTACTGCAAGGCCACAATGAGGTCTCCCCAGAGCCTTCTCTTCTCCAAGCTAAACAAGTCTTTTCTCATAGGAGAAGTGATCCAGCCCTCTGATCCTCTTTGTGAACCTCCTCTGGCCTTGTTCCAAGAGCTCTGCATCTTTCTCGTACTGGAGGTCCCAGGCCTAGACACAGTACTCCAGATGGAGCCTCCCAAGAGCCTCACAAGAGCCTCTCCCTCCTTTTTTAATGCAGCCCAGAACACAGTTGGCCTTCTGGGCTGCAAGCACACACTGCTGGCTCATGTCCAACTTCTTATTCAGATGCATCCCCATGTCCATCTGTGTTGTCTGATATGACTTCTCCAAATTCAAGGAATCAATTTTTTATCCAGGAGCCTTTCATTTTCCTTTAGGTAGTGGTGACTCCATTAACATCTAGGTAAAGGAGAATACAGACACGTGATTCACTCCATTTAGGATGTCTAATGCTTACTCCCAGCATTTTATTTCTTATTAGCAAAATTCCCAATAGATCTTTTAACTTATTGTTTGCATAAAGCTCCATACTGGCCCGAGCACAACTGACTGCTAAGGCAACATTTATAAATGATATGGAGATTAAAATTTTCTTAAGTTCTTGGTCACCATTACAAGCTTGATGAAAGCAGAACAGATCCTGTTCGAATTTTAGAACAGGCTTTGGACAGACCTATAACTAAGATAGCATAAAGTGTTTTTCTATTTTTGGGGGGTGTTGGGGTTTTTTTTGAGTTCTTTGTTGTTGTTGTTGTTGTGTTTTTAAAGTACAGTCTTACATCTGTGTTCAGAATTATCAGAGGAAAGAGGGCTTTTTTATTTAGCTTAGGATCTTGAGAACAAGCTGTAACTTATTACAGGTCTGAGATAGGATAAATATATGATACAAAGCAGGATAACGTTAAGATGCCCAAAAAGTCATGACAGATCTCATTGAATTTTTACTTTATCCTTTCAAATGGAAGTCTAACCTGCCCAAAAGCTGTTGGAGATAAGGCATACTTTATGGCATAGAAAAATGCATAATTTGGGGTATATCACTGTAGAACAGGAAAAGGGAAGCCTTGTAATGTATTAAATATGATTTTAGTTTATATTTTCTTTTATAAAAATATCCTGTTTCACATTTCATGCTCCCAAATTATACAAGTCATGCTTTGCGGTAAAAATTGCACCAATGGGAAGCAGTTTATGTTCTGTGTTTATATGGGAATAGCAAATCAAAATCAGACAAGTGTTTCAATTTCAAAAGCCTGGTTTTGTTGTTTTATATCTGTTCAATTTTTGAAATGCTGAAGCATTATTAGCCTGGGGTTTGTACTTGTATTCAGTAAAGTTATCAGGTTCACATCCTCAGCCAAAATGCTGATTTACATTCCAGTCAGATTGTTGCCCTTTCTCCCTTCTTTATTTTCTTTTTTGTTCTTTCCATTCACTTTCCCAGTCCTCAAAGAAGAACACTGTACATGAACAGCATAAAATCTGTACTCTAATGTACATATGCTTAGAAAGTCTAAAACTGGGAAGAAAATAACACAACAAAACAAAAAACAGCTAGATAAATGTGTGAGTAATGGTGTGAAATTAGAAGAGGTTATCAAGATTTTATTCTTCTTAATTCCCTTTATTAAGATTAGAATAGATACAATATTCATGTCTTATATTTCCATATAATAGAACCATTGAAAGCTATGCGTGTAAAAGACAGATCTGAAACAACTGACAAGCTTTCCATTAAAATTTAAAGTGAAATTCAAAGGTTTTGTTAGGACATTTAGGATTCCGTATGTGTAACATTTTAAAGTTGTAACTGTATTTACATTTTAAAGTAAAATGTTTGAAAATAATTTGTTCCTTCATTGCTTGCCAAGTTTAGGATTCTGTTTTCTCAATCAAGCTGATCTACCGTAGTATCTGAAACTGAATATAAATGTTTTAACAATATTGCTCTCCAATCCAGGTTCCTGCAGCAGTCAGTAACGACTCAGAATATTTCACACATCTGAACAGATATAGGAGGCCAGACCATTGGAGAGATCAGCTTTTCGGTAGAGACAGAAACAAATTATTTCCAGATACAGAAGATAGCGCTGTTTTTAGAAGCAGGCATAGAAACATACAATGCAATGCATTGCTTCTGTACAGTAGTTTGAATGATCTCTGAAGCCAACAGTATCAGTAGTAGGAGGAAGATATCTACAGTTGTAATATGCTCAGTTCATGTCATGCAAGCTGCTCTGTAACTTGGATGGTGCATGGAGCTAACTTGACTGTTCTGATTTTTTTTGCATGAAGAGAAAGTTAATTTCTGTAGAATTTAAACTAATTGCACGGTGTAAGGAATCATCTAGCTACTAACATTGATGAGCCCAGTGAATGGGCTGCTCACTTAATGTCTGCAATAAATGCTACACCCCACTTCTATAATAACATACTCAGCAGGCATGGAAGAGTGGAATTATTGTGTTTTCATTCATATTAGTTCAGCCTGCCTGCAGTTCCACCTGTTCACACTGTTTCACTCTTTAATACCACACTAATAAAATCTGTTCTGTTACTTGGTTTGAGCAGGAAAGCATCTCATTTTTTGTTCAAATATTAATGGATTTATTGCATTAACTGGAGCCTGTTTCACATAATGAGCCTGAACACTAGCCGCCTCTAGAGAGGCAGTTACTTTTACAATACTTCAGCTGCAAGGCTTTGGTCACGGAAACTAAGGTGAAAGATGGAGAGTGAAATGCATGTGATAATTTAAGACAGAGAAGAAATGTCACGAACATTTTTATTTTCCTAATGTGGACCATTTCCTGTTGTGGCGCCAGCTACATAGCTTGCTCTCACATGGTTGAATTTGAGAATCTAACTTAGAAATGGACCCTGTTGGTCTCCCATTTGCAATGTTTTCATAATGCTGTCATCCATCAGTTCTGACTCTTGGTGGCATTTATATTGCTATGAAATAGGAATCAGTAAAATCCATTCTTTAGTTTTGTCATCCAAACTTATAATTCTGATGTGAGCAACTCAGCCAAAGATGTCTAATTTTATCAATTTCAGTCAGTGCTCTCATCAGAGTTTTACACAGACTGGTGAATTTGGCAGAAAGATTAGTCCAACTGTAATTGAAATATATTGCATTTCCTTCATTCAACAGGATTCAAAATGAGAAACATTTGGCTGTATAAAAGAAGTTAATGAGAAAGAAAAAACTTGAAAGAAAAAGTCTCTATTTCTATTTTTACGCAAGAGATTTCAAGAACAGAACCACATGTGAAAAGTTTGTGAAGAATTATGTATAATCCTTCACATGCCAGGTTCATTTCCTATACTTTTTCCACAGAAAAATAAGTTGTGCTAAGTCATCTGACTATTTCACAAAAATCAGCATCTGTTAATATTATGAATGGAAGATGACAATTACGTAATGTTTTTACCAGAAATTCATGGGAAAATCTATGTGTATCTTAATTATTTTCATGTTCTGTCTTTTTCTTCTTCTGAAGTCAAACCACATTGGTATGGGTATTATGATTAATTGGCAGATTTGTTGTCTATCACAGCACGTATAAACTGAGATGTTTTATTTAGCTGATTGTGATTACTGTATTTGCCTGTTTTGTTTGGCTTACTTCCATTATATGCTATAAAATTCTTATCAGCATTACTGTTGGTTTTTGTTTTGCATAGGCACATCCAATACCTATATACAGGATTCATATTTAATGAGATTGACCTCAAAATTACATTATATTAAATTACTTGACTTAATTCCTGAATGAATGAATATAGAAGTCAAGAGATATTTTACTAATATCATTCATCAGCTTTCATAATTGATTTAAGCTGTGTGAACTGGTAAGAATAATTATCTGAGGAAGAATATAAAAAAATAATAATTTAATGAGAATTATTTAGATGCCAGAAGAATAACTGGTTGTTTTCTTGTTAAAGACTGATATTGCTGGGCAAAACATACGTAAGCTGTTCAATTGTAGAAACAGTTGTTTTCCAGCTTTCTCTAAAATACATTCTAAAAGGCATTTGGATTTACAATATCCTGGTTATTTTAAAATCAATTGTAACAGCAAATAAATAAACAAACAAGTGCTCATTTAAAGATGCTTGAGGCTGAGCTCTTTAATAACAGATAATCCAAACAACATTTCTGTTGTTGGTGATGCTGATTTTGAATATTTTTTTTTTTTTGCAAAACTCCTCTATGAAGAATATCAACTCTGTGCCACCTGAAATAAAGATATCCTGCAAAACACGAATCCCAAACTATAAACTCCAAGTCATAATTGTATTAGATTTAAACATTCCTTCCACATACGTTCATTCCCTAGTAAAGACCAGAAATAGTAATGGCTGCTACTAGAACTGCAGTTGGTAACACCTCAAAAAACCTATGGGAACAGCATTTGAAATTTAAAGGGACTTTTGCATTTCTGTTCCCACTCTGAAACAGATCTGAGCTCACATTCGTGCTTAATTGCAGCCAGAGAAGTCATCACATTGTCCTTTCGGATACTCCCATGCTCACAGCTAAGCAAGAGATAAAATACAAAGAAATTTCAGCATTAAATGACAGAAGTTTTCTCCAAGTGGTCTTAACCATGTTTGATAACAGGTATAGTTTTTATTAAATTTGAAGCTGAACTCATCATTTCTTATAGAAAAAGATCAGGTCTTCGGGCTGCAATTACTCACTGATACCATCAGCCTCAAATGGATTTGAACAGTTACCTTTAGAGCTGAAAGACAGTCTCATAGTACCAGTCCTTACATTACTTAGTTCCATCTTCTTCATTTTCTCTAGGCTAAATCTAGCTGAATTTGTGATTAATTTACACTGTCAACACAGATAATCCGGGGCAGTTAATATGTAAATGTAAGTCCTCTTATTACGAATTAAAGTTTCATTTTTATGTGAATTCGTCTGGGCCCCATCACTTATCTATCCCTTCCCAAATTTAATGTATCATCAAATTGCTCATGACCAGGCCTAAAAATGTGGTTTCTTAAAGCAACTATTCCAGAAATTGCAATATAGAAATGACAAGAAGAAGCACATAGAGCCAAAGTCATTGCAGTGTCACTGTAAGACACTGTGTGTAACCCCAGTGGGGTCTGTGGAATCAAGCCAACTCCAGAGTGTAGCCTATGCTTCCTTCATTTACTGCAAAGACAAGCCCAGACAACAAACAAGCAAACAAACAAATAAATAAAAAGGTTTGTTTTTGTTTGTTTGTTTTAAAGAAAAATCAGTGCTTAAACTGGTACTTATTAAGGGGAGATACTTTCTGAACCAATTCAAGGGCTCCAAAAAGTTACATGGATTAGGAGAAAGTATGCATTTGTATAACGATGCAAGATCTTGTTTGTACTTACATTTATACGGTTCTTCAAACACTTGATTTTCTGATCTGAGAGCTGAAAGATATTTAGTTGTGAAAAAGACATGTACTGAAAGATATGTATGTAGAAAAAAAGTCACATATGTGACTGGTACTACAATAATACACAACAACATTGAATTATTTGTTCATACACAGATCTGGAGTGCAGGGAAAAAGACATTCATGATGTCCACAGGTACTTTATTCTTACCTGTAAATTCTCCATCTGGAAAATCTGCAGTCTCCTTTAAATCCTTACTACTTCACTCAGTGTATTTTCTTCTTTGTACTTATTTAGGAAAGGTGTCTGTAGTTTTCACATGGTTTGCAATTGAAATGCTAAGGAGGAATAATAGTTCAACATCAGTGATAATTTGACAATTTTTCATGTAGGTGTTTGGTTAATTTTAGGTGTATGTAGTATGGAAAATCACATCCCATATAATGGGTCTCATATTCTCAACAAGGCAAGTTTTCTAAGGAGGAAAATTGACTGCAACACAAATATAATGATAAAATATGAAAGACAGAAAATTTCAGAATAATGATTAGATTACTTTTTTTGTGTTATGAACTAGAGAAAGGCCAGAAGCTTAGATGAATGGAAAACTAACAATAATGAGAGGTGTCTTTTCAACTATAACCCAAATTTTAATTACTCCAAGATTTATGCCAGACACTTAGCTTGTGATGTGACGCCTGGAAATATCTACAGCTGTTGTTACAATCAAGATCATGCTCAGTATTTTCTAAGACCCCACAGGTAAAATAAGTAGGAGTTAAATCACAGTTATGGCTACAATTAGGTCTTTGAACCTGAGAAACTAGTAGCTAGATGCAAACACATACACAAGTTTCCACTGAACTGCAATAAATTCTAAGACTGGTGCTAGCTCTAAGGCTTTATGTGGAGAGCCATAATTTCCAGATTATTAACCTAATCATTTAAAAAGAACTTTTCACAGCATTAATCCCATTTAAATTTAAGATGGAAACATTCAGTAGAGGAGAAGCTCTATTAGCTGCACAATGTGAAGCAAATGGAAACACAGAATGCAGCTGAGTTAAAATCAGAATGAAACTGGAACTTTCTATAGGTATTAGTCAGCCCATAAGTATCAAGATAAGCATCAGTTTTCTTCGTGGTCTTTCTCTGCATCATACTCAGCATGATCAGAAATTGAAGTCAAGATCTCTGTTTAATATAATTGCCACAGAAACCAGATGAAGATGAACAATATGAAAACTACACTATGGCAGGAAGTACGGTAGCTATGTTATTAAGTAAAAATGGGATCCTCAAGTCCTATCATTTTCTAAGGGCAAATGGAACTCAAGTAGCTGAAGTCTAAAAGACTAAAACAGTAAATGACTGCATCTCTACTACCCATACACAAGACTATGTTCCAATAGTTGTTACTATATTAACAGTATACTTGTAGAAGGAAGTATTAATCCTTCAGTATGATGTCCGTTAAAATTTGAATAACTGATTCTTAATTTAAATGTTTTTCGTGACTGTACTGGGTCTGGCCATGATCAAGGATAATTTCCTTCACCACAGCCCTTTTGATGCTGTGTTAGATTGGTGGTTGAAGAGTTGGCAATACACCAAAGTTTTGGATATTTCATAGAAGCGTTTCCAAAGCATCAAGGCCTCTCTCTTTCTCTCATTATATTTTTAGCGAGGAGGCTGAAGTTGAACAAGAAAATATCTTGTTTTCTTCAAGGCATTCATAATTTTCCAGTATAAGCATACTCATAATTTCATGCTCTAGGTATCACTTAGTCTTTTAATATATATATATATGCATTTTTTAATTCCCTTAGTGGTGTCATAAACATCCTTCTGTTAATTTTTGTCTGCCTTTTTAACTCTTAAAACTTTTTCAATAAAATGTATTGTATAAAAATAGGATTGAAAGCTGCTGTAATTTGTGAACCAAGTATTTTCATTCCTTCCTAGGTTAGACATGTTGAATCAAAAAGGCAAACAAATGTGGTTTCATTTTTTGTAATTAACAAGTTCATAGCTTCATATCATAAGTGCTATTAAATGGTTACAAAGGTCCCCTGGGAATCTGCTTTTAAGGACATTAGGGCTGCAAATGCTGGTCACTCAAGAAACATCTCTCAAGAACAGACAATTCCTCTGTGTTGTAAGCCAAGCACATAGGGCAGAAGGCTGACGTGGATGAGCTGGAAATTCCTACTGGAATTTGAATGGAAAAAATATTTTACTGTATTTGGAAGTTTGAGCTTAAGCTACATAGGAGGATTACAAAGATGCTGTTCACCATTTTAAGGAGAAAATCTACTGCAGAAGCTCCATCAGAGTTAAAGCTAGCAATGAATAACAAAACAAAACAGAAACAACATCAACAAAAAAGTATGTTAACAGAAAAAAAAAAAAAATGTATTCACAGCAAAAGAAAGATTAAGGAAAACAATGGTTTGTTACTTCATGCAGTTGGTCACCTCACAAATAAGGATATCACAAATAAAGCAGAGACACTTAAGGCCTTTCCCTCTCACAACCCTTGAGGGACCCTGGAACCTGTGGAGCATGGATTGAAGGACTGAAACTGGAAGATTGAAAATCTCCTAGTTGCTGTTTAAGTTGTATAGCATTTGCTGCACATAAGTGTTTGGAGCTTAAGGAACTTCATCTCAGTGTACTGAAACAATTGGTCAGTTCTATTATAAAATCTCTCTCCATTACTTATCAACAGCCTTGGGAGTCCAGAGACATTTCTGTTAAAAAGAAGCTGGAAAAATTTAATTCAGTTTTCAAAAGTGAAAGGAGGAAGATCCTCCTAATTATGTCTGGAAGTCCCACTTTAGAGCCTGGTGAAAGTATGGAGATTATTCTGACAGTTACTGAAAAATACTTGAAAGACAACAGAGTCATTTGTCAAAGCCAAGAGAATGTCATGCCTACCTGACTTAATCTCTTCTTATGACAAGGTGAGCCACCTACAGGACAGAGAGAAGACAGTGAATGTGACTTTTAGGTTTTAGCAAAGCTTTGGTACTGTCTGCTATAATATCTTTCTGGATGAAATGTCCAGCATATAGCTGGACATTGTATGATGGGTGAACTACTGACTGAAGGATTGAGACCAAAGCACTGTGATAAATGGTGTTACTTTTTTGTCAACTAATCACTTGAGATGTTTCCCATGAATCAATTTCAGGGTCGATTCTAAGCTTTTAGTAGTGACTTGGAGACTGAATTTGAGTTCATACAAGTACTTTTGTGAATAACACAAAAGTGGGAGAAGCTGTTGATTCCCCTGAGCAAACAGAAGTCTTACAGTAACAATGTGACAAATCAGAGGACTATACAATCCCCATACGAAATCTGACAAGAGTAAGAGCCAGATTCTGTACCTGGGAGAGTATAACCTTGAATGTAGGGATAGACTGGGAGACAAGAAGCTGGTGTGAAGCACCATGAACCACTAATGTGACCAGATGGCCAACTGAGGCAACCATGTCTTTGCTTTCATTAAGCACAGAACAGCTAGACAGTTGAGGGAAGGGACTGTCCCACTAAGCATTGGTATGGCCTCAACTTGATTACTGCATGCATTTTTGGGCCTCAATATAATAAGAAGAGTATAAAAATATTAGCATGCGTCCAAAGGAGGGCAACAGTGATGCTGAAAGGTCTAGACAGCGTGACTTATGAGGAGTGTTTGAGCATAGCTGATTTGCTTGTCATGAGGAAAGAGAGACTGAGGGGTGATTTCAAGGCAGCTTACACCTTCTTCATGAGTGTGAGTGGAGAGGGATGTGCTAATCTCTTCTCTTCTCTGGCCAGTGACAGAACATGAAGCTATGTTTTCACCACCATCAGACTGGTTATTAGGAGAAAGTTTAGGGTCTTTGACCACTCACTTGCAGGTTGATCAACCACTGGGACAGGCACCTATCTCACTCCAATTTATAGGAGGAAGAGGAGGTTCTTTTATGTAAGTATACCCAATGTGAGATTAAAAACAACACTTCAAATGTTGTATGTCTGACCAGTTTATTACAAATCTTAGTCAGGGAAATGGGGAAGGGGAGAATGATGACTATTATGAATTAGGGTGGTGGGGAAGTGAAATGGGCAATAGGAAAGATAGGAAAGAAGCAAGAATTACATAAAGCAGGGATGGTCACCACCGAGATCCAGCAGTATCCTACTGCACACCATTCCGATGGTCTGAGGCAAAAGTTCAGTGGAGAACAACAATAGAGCAATAGAGCAATAGAGAGGCCAGCCTTAGGCAGCAAGCAGATACAGACAGAGCAGGTCCAGGAGGAAGAGGCAAGTCTCAAGTAGCAGGCCCAGGAGAGCCCGTCAGCAGGCAGGCATTATATCATGAGGTATCTGATGTCAGACATCTACCCTCTAGGTTGTTGGTTCCTTTTTTGTCCTCCTTCTTCTGCCAATGTGGCATTCCTGGGTGCTTGGATAAGAGTCACGAGCAGTACCCCCTGAGATGGCATCTCCCTTGAGATAAGCCCAGACTAAAGACTGCTTCCCAACCATTAAGCTGCTGTTTACCTCTCTCTCATTGCCCCTGGCCTGCAAATCCTCAGACAAAGATTTTGCCAACTTTGACCAGGACTTGCTTGGACTTGTCCATCAGTGTTCCTTGGCAAGCTTTGAGATAAAAGTGCAAAATAATCTCTTATAGCACCGTAGGGAAATGGTCATGGCTCCAAGCCTGTTGGTGTTCAACATGCATCTGGACAATGGCATTAGACATAAGATTTAACTTGCCCTGCATAGAGTCAGTCATTGGATGATCCACATGGGTTCCCTCCAACTCAAGGAAGTTTAGTTATTCTGACTTTGCACTGCACATTTTTTTGACTTCTCATATCACAGAAGTTTTAAACAGCAAGACAAGTTTACAGTTTTCACTGGGATTTTTTTGTGTCTGTGGGTTTGTTTTATTTTCCTATATTTTTAATTAGCAGATGTTGCCATTGATGACTTTTAAAAATCGTATTTTACTTTAAACTTTCTTCATCCAAAGCCCTCAACTGTTACCTAAATTAAGTCACTCAGTTGTGAAAACAAGCTAAGGAATTAATAAGCAGCTGTAGAATTCCTGAGTAAAATGAGTAATAGTCAACCTAACCTAGGGTCTCCCATAGAGAGTATTACAACAGTTAGTTTTTCATCTGACATAAGACTAGACAAACCACAGTATTCGTCTACCACTATACATCTGCAACAGCTGATACCATAGATTGCACTTGCCCTAGCTGAGAAATAGGTGTTATGCTGGGGGGAAGAGGGGCAGACTGGTAATATTTTGTCAGAATGCAGATGGGAAAAAAATAAGGCAAGATAACAGACATGAAAAGTAGGTGGTGTTCTCATGGTCTGAACTACTTAATGGAATTTAGGGATTAGAAATGAAAAGCATCTGAATGAAAGACTAACTTTACAACATGGTTTTTTAAAACCTTAATACTGTTTTCAAAAATTTTCATGTGACAAAAAATTTCTTTTCCATATCATTAGCCTTTAGAAGAATAAATTACTAGCTTAAAACATTTTAGCTTTTCTTACTAATACTAGATCAGTTTCTCAGTATCTTTGAAAAGGAGCCTTGAAGTAAGTGTAAAATAGCTTTAATAGAACAAAGAACAGCCTCACTAGAATAGCAACAAGTAAGTGAAAGTATTTTCAAGTAGGTAAAGTATTGAAGTATTCTTTTTTTTTTTTTCAAGGATAAGCAGAAATAGACAAATATGTCAAAGCAATTACCTAATACTCTGCCAGGTTATGGTTGAGAAATTCATGTTAGCAAACATCAAGCACTTTTGCCAGATTTCTTCAAAAATGTAAGCATAGTTCATATGTAACAAAAGCAGTTGAAGATGATACTGGAGCTAGACAGCCTAGAAGCTCCAGTGCTGGCCTTACTTTTCTTTATGATAAGCCTGGCTTTTAGAAGGATTTGAATTATTTTCTTCTCTTTCTTGAAAACTTTTGCTGTATGGCCCCATACAATAATGTCATCAACGTATTGCAGGTGTGCAAGAATTTCCTCTTATTCCAGCATAGTCTGGGTCAGCCCATGACAAACAATAGGGCTGTGTTTCCACTCCCAGTGCACTGAATTCCAGATGTACTGGATGACCCTCCAAATGAAAGCAAACCGTTCATGCACTCTGCTGTGGGAAACATTGAGAAAAATGCATCAGCTATGACAGTTGTGGCATACCATTTGGCTGCCTTTGACTCTAGTTCAAATTGGAAATCTAGCATGTCTGGCACAGCAGTGCTTAACTGTAGTGTGACTTCATTCAGGCCACAATAGTCCACTGTTAGCTTGCACTCTCTCTTGGTCTTTTGTATTGGCCATATGAGACCTTTAAAGGGTGAATGAGTCTTGATGATAATTAGTTCTCCACTTGGCAAATAAGCTGATGAATGGGAAACAGTAAGTTCTGATTGGTGTGATATTGCTACTAGTGCACTGTTCTAGTAACAGTCAGTACTTGCTGTTCTTCTACTCTTAGTAGCCCCATAACATAAGGGTCCTCTGAGAGATCAGGAAAGGTAGACAGATGCTTAATATCTTCTATCTCCAAGGCAGATATGCCAAAAGCCCATTGATACTCTTTTTGGTCTTTGAAGTACGCTATTCTAAGATAATCCATACAAGGATGCATAGAGCATCTGGACCAATTGTAATGCAGTGCTTTTGCCATTCATTTCCTTTTAGACTCACTTTGGCCTCCACTACTGTTAGCTTTGGTGTCATGGTTTTATGATTTTTTGGTTATCAGTTTTCCACATTATAACATCATGTAGTGCACTGGAAGTTAAAGTGTTAATGCTCAAATTCTGGGCACCTATCCAGAAGAGAACTGCACACCCCAGGGGGCTTTGTGGTCAGAGAGGAGATATAACCCCTGGCAAGGTCATCTGATGTGCTCTTCTTCGCCAGGCTTTCCTCCCTGCTGTTCAACCGGACTGCACATCTCACCTCAGTGTTATGGTCTATCCACCTTTTGGACACTCTCTCATTATATTTAATTTATCAGCTTCAATTCTAATCATATTGTATTCTAGTGTGTTATCTTGCATTCCAATACTGTATTTAGTAGATTAGTTTGTTTCACCTCAGATCGTTGTTTTTAATTATTTTGGGGTCCTCTTTTTCTGGAAGTGCAGATTCACTAAATCCCTCCACCGTTAGTCACAGAACTGTGCCAAACCAGCCCATAAACCATTAACATTCTTGGTGAAGAATGTGGGCAAAAGGTGCTTTTTCGTTTTTAGAACTAATCTCTCTCTCTGCTCTTGGAGAGCTTCATTGCAAAAGTTTATCTCTTTCACAGGTGCTCATTGAAAACTTGACCTTGAAAGTCCAGGCAGGCTGTCAATATTCTGGGATATTTGTTAACTTTGAGCACTGCTATCATGCTTCTGTAAAGAGAAGAAAAAAAAAAAAAAAAAAAAAAAGATTCTACTTTCTCTTTTAAACCTGTTTGCAGAGGAAGCTGCTAATTTTAGAGAATTTGTGATTTTTAAACAGGTTCCCAGTCTCTCCTCTGAATCCTTTATGCATTTTTTGAGTGCTCATCTGATCATGTTGTTAATCTGACTGAATATACTGTTTGTTATTTTTCTTATTTCTCTCAGTATCTGGATTTACAATGTTCTGAGGAAGCCTTCCCCAGAACCAGAGAATATTGAGTGGTAGGGAGTGTGAAGAGGCTTGGAGAGACTTCAGAGAGATGAACATCTTCAGTGTCATGGAACTTCACTCCTGAACACCTGAAAAACCCTGAGAGCTTAAACAGATATTTCAGACAGGAATGTTGTGGCTCAGGCAGATCTGAGAAGGCACAAACAATTTGGTGCCTGGTTAATGCTTACTGGGACTTATTCAATACTATCCCAGAAAGGAAGAGAGTTTCTGAAATTGAGAGAGAGTCTTTGTGCTTAAGGAGAGTCTCAGAGCTCAAGCTGAAAGGGAGATTCTCCAGAAGAGAGTCCAAGCCGAGAGGGAGAATCTCCAAGTCCAGAAAGAGAGTATCCTAATTGAAAAATTGTCTCCAAATTTAAAGAGAGAATCTCTAAGACAAGACAGAGAATCCCTGGGTTGAAAAAGAGAATCTCCTAGTTAGGAGAGAGAATCTCAAAACCTGGCAAGAGTACCTCTGTGCTGAGAAAGAAAGTCTCCAAGCCAAAGGGAGAGAAGGAATCTCCAATCTCGATGAGACACCTTCAAATCTGAGCTATGTTCCCTTTAGTCCAAACTCAACACCCTCCAAACTGAGCTAGACACCCTCCAATCTGAACTAAATATTCTAATAATTGAACAGACAGACTCCGAGCCAAACTGGAGAGTGAGAGCATTGGAACTGACCAACCTGATCAACCACAAGAAGCACCACAATTGATGTCAGTTGCTTCTGTAAGAGGACAGAAAACGAAACAAATCTTGACTCAGTTAGAACAGAAGAAAGAGGAGGAGAGGAAAGTAGAGGAAGGAGTCCCTGTAAGAGAGGAGGAAAGATGACCAGAGGAGTGGCTCCGAGATCCCCGGGAAGCGCACTGGGGAGTCCAGGGCAGGGGCCTTCAATAAGACTGCAGTCACCAACACCTAGGAGGGCAACAAGAAGTTCTGAAAGAATAAGAAATAAGCAAAACATCATTGACCGATCTCTGAAAATGAACAAAATTTGAAGTCTTTTCACGCCACCCAAATGAGCCTACTGTCATCTGGTTATTTTGATGTTGGGCCAGTGGGGCCAACAGTGTGTGGCTAGATAGTAGAGAAGCTCGCCAACTGGGTGGCATTGCTAGGGACTCAGCCATTGACAGAGGTATGGATATATGCCAGAACCAGGCCTTCACCCTCTGGAAGCAGATTGTTAGCTGTAAAAGAAAAATCCCCTTCAACGACCATCTGATGCCTGAGAAAAAGAAATGGACTGATATAGAAAAAGGCATCCACTACCTGAGAGAATAAGGGGTGGACTTAACTGTGGACACTGTTGCACAGGTTATTCATGACTGTGACACATGTGCCACAGTTGAACAAGCCAAGAGAATGAAACCTCTTTTGGGGAAAGGGCGATAGCGAAAGTATCAATATGAGGAAGTGTAGCAGGTTGATTATATCACCTTGCCACAATCTCGCAATAGTGTTATGTGTTCACCATGGTAGAGGCAACCACAGGGTGGCTTGAAACATATGCAGTACCCCATGCTACCGCCCAAAACACTGTATTGGGTCTTGAGAAGTCCTGTGGTGACATGGCACTCCAGAAAGAACTGAGTCAGATAATGAGACTCATTTCAAAAATTCTGTTGTAAATGCTTGAGCCAAGGATCATGGCATTGAATGGATTTATCACATCCCCTATCATGCACCAGCCTCTGGCAAAACTGAATGCTACAGTGGGTTGTTAAAAACCATGTTGAAAGCAATGGGTGGAGGAACATTTAAGCACTGGGAGATGAATTTGGCAGAAACCACTTGGTTGGTCAACACTAGAGGATCAATCAATGGTCCTACTATCTCCCTACATACTATCAAGGGAGATAAGGTCCCTGTAGTACGTGTAAAGAACATGTTGGGAAAAGCATTTTGGGTCTTTCCAGCTTCTTGGAAGGGCAAACCTCTTCGTGGAACTGTATTTGCCCAGGGACCTGGGTCCACTTGGTGGGTGATGCAGAAAAATGGGAATGTTCAGTGTGTACCACAAGGGAATTTGATGTTAGTGGAGTGCAGTCAGTAATTTCATGTGTATGTACATGGGATTGTGTATGCAAGCGCCTAATGCTTGTTAATTGTATTTTGTTTGTGTATATTAAGCATGATGTAGTGATGTAGAATAAAGGGTAGAATGTCATGGTTTTATGATTTTTGGTTATCGGTATTTCACATCATAACATCATGTAGTGCACTGGAAGTTAAAGTGTTAATGCTCAAATTCTGGGCACTTATCCAGAAGAGAAGAACTGCATGTCCCAGGGTACTTTGCAGTCAGAGAGGAGATATAACCCCTGATGTGCTCTTCTTCACCAGGCTCTCCTCCCTGCTGTTCAGCCAGACTGCGCATCTCACCTCAGTGTTATGGTGAGGCCTATCTACCTTTCGGACATTCAATTATATTTGATCTATTAGCTTCAATTCTAATTATGTTATATTATTGTGTGCTATCTTGCATTACAACACCATATTTAGTAAATTTGTTTGTTTCTCCTCAGATTGTTGCCGCTGTTTTTAATTATTTTGGGGTCCCCTGTTTCCTTTTTCTGGAGGTGTGGATTCATGAAATCCCTCTGCCCTGCTAGTCACAGAACCAGGCCAAATCAGCCCATAAACCATTGGCATTTTGGGGATACCATCATATATACCAATATACCATATACCAGTACTATCACTCTAGAAATACAGATGGATTTTGTCCCTTTATGACTTGATGGCGTTAGAGTACATTTTCACTTGATGGTTGTTGCAGTAACTTTTCATAAAAGCACTGCTAGAATACAAGGAAAAAAACCCTAAGATTTATGGCAAATATTCTGAGTGCAAAACTTGTCAAATCAATTTCATACAGTTTGGCCCTCAGTACATTAATATAGAAAATTAATCATTTCATAGTGTTTCTAGTACATGTACTATTTCTAGTCCATCTATAGTTCCGTAATTTTTGAGCTCAGTATATGCATAATGTAGAATTATTTTAACAATAACTCTTATTATATATAGTACACCTCACTGTTTTTCTTGTAAGCTAGGCACAGACAGTCAGGCAATTAGAGAGCTCTAAATATTTCACTGAAACTCATGAAGCACTTCTATGTACTTTTTAATAGTTCAAATACTTCACTGAAATATAGCCTAATGACACTTTTGGGAAAAAGAAAAAAAAAAAAGAAAAACAACAATAACTTGTCTCCTCACTCTAAGATAACATAGTCATATTTTCTAAAACTTATTCCTTTGCCATTATAAAAATGATCCAGTCTTTCTTACAATGACAGTAACAAATATTTATATAAATAAACAAAATATTTTTATTGAATGAAAACTATTTTTTTTTTTCAGAAAAATTGTTCCAGTTGTTGTTTTTTGGTGTTTTTTTTTTCTTTCTTTCTTTTTTATTTTTACATGTGTTAGCTGTTGCCCCTCAGTTATTACATCCTCAGTTAAAGTTGTCTCTTTGCGGAAGTTTGTGAACATCATCAACAGTTTTGATAGTAAGGGGTAACATTAATTTCATAGATACAAAAGTGGATATCATACATACACTCAAATGTTTTTTCATCACTTTCAACCTTAATATAGAACGTCAAGTCAGTCTTAGTTTCTTCTCATGTATATTTTGAAAAACTGAACTCCAATTTCTAAAATCACACTTTGACTAATACAGTAACGTCTTACTAACCTCCTCACTAGTTTTTACCAGCTACCAATGGTATATTATACCTACTGCATACAATGTAAGCACAATCTGTGCACTTGCATGAGTATCTATAATAATATAGCTCTTCTAAGTTCCCTTTTAAATTTTTTTTCAGAATTGACATGAAGTTTTCATGCCAGCTGAAGGGAAGTGATTCTGCTCAGCAGTAGCACAGAGGTCCAGCAGAAGCCCATAAAAGCCTGCTTGTGAAACTGAGTTGGATGTTAGCTGACATGATTCCAGTCTTCTAGTTTTGAAAGGAAAAACAGACAAAAAAAAAAAACAAAAAAAAAGGCATTTAAGTTTCCACCTCGAGTTCATTGTTTATTTGGCAGCAGCAGGAGCAAAGATCAACCCACAGTGGAGCAAGTCAAACTGTATTTATTGCTGGGGTCCTATAAACTGAGTCATAATTGGAACTATGAACCTGCAGAGACCCTTGTTAGAGTTTAATGGACTGGCAAGGTCAGCACAGCTTTCACTGTGAAAACAAAAGCGCTGTCTAGGAGTTTAATGAGCACAATGACATTTCTGCATGCCCCCAAAAATTCCTGAGAGCATCTGGAGCTGGTTTGACTTGTAACATTGATTTTACTTTTTCTTCCCCCTGATTTTTCTCTCTGAAAGCAAGTTTGTTTACGTATGTCTTAAGAAGAGGGGTATTTCTTTTGGGAAGGCTGTTTCATGAGATTTTACTTTAATGCTAGACTTCCCCCGGAGAAACAGTAAAACTTATTCTACCTTTTAGCTTTCTGTACCCTTCCAGGGAAGGGAAAGCCAATAACTAGCACAATTTTGCAAGATCTAAAGTGAATGTTGTCAACAAGATCTTAAAAAGAGAAATGGATTGTTACTAGAATTTGATTCAAACTTGAGTGGCTGTACATTCTTTAATCAAGCGTCTGGAAATAATATTGAACATAACAAAGATTTAGCTCATCAGCCATGCTGTAAATCCAGATAAAGCTACAAACAGGCACATTTGTTAAAATAAAATAAAATAGGAAGATGAGAGAAAAGTAATCCTCTTGCAATGGATAGTATTTTTGCTTCCTTAGAATGACTTACTTTGGTATCTCATTAACCAATCCCTTCAGAATCATTAAGGCAAGAGGGCTAATGAAGGCTTCTCTGAGTCTTACAATACCTATTAAAGCAGTCAACAAATCCTTAATGTGGTGTAACTTCCAATTAATATTTTAAAGTCAGCTGTCACACTGCAATCAGGAGTATAACTGCTATGTACAATTCCATGGAGAGTAAGGCTTTGAAGTATTGATTCTCCCACTATAGTTCCTTAGGCATGAAAAACAACAACAACAACAACAACAAAAAAAAAAAAAAAAAAAAAAAAAAAAAAAAAAAAAAGAACCCTATTCCTTAGAACTGCATTAGTAATATGTAATGCAGGGGGAGCAAGAACACAGTTTTAAGAACAATCAAACATATGAAGGGACTGTCACAATGAGATATGAATATGAGGGAGTTTGAAAGGCAAGGCAAAGCAGGAATGGCAGACTGAGGGCTGGCATCCTCATTGCTTAATGTACCATTATTCCACATGCTTACCTCCACAGTGGCTTTTCTCTTTCAGTACCATGACTTGGTCAGATAGAGCTCCACTCCCCAGTGTGTCAGTACACTGTTATTATATACTATGCTAGTTCAGTACTTTTCACTTAGGATATCTAACTGGACAGCTACAGCTATTAAAATGTTTTACTTAGTAGGTAATGGATTTACCTACAAAGGAAATAAAACATCTTCGGGGAACCTGAACTAAGGTAATAATCCTTTTAAGCCTATTGCAATTATATCTAAGTATATTTCTTTTTATTAATGGAAAGAAAGAGAATGACATTTTCCTCTTAATTGATGCCCTTTTCTCCTAAAGAGGTCTCTGATATTCTTCCAAAATGACTGCTGTCAGAGATCACCACAAAATTGCATATGGCTTATTACAATGATTAATGACAGAATCAGTACGTAATAGAATGTATTTATTTAATTTATTGAACACAGTTCTAATCTGGAATGTTTTTCTTCTGAGTGGGGAGGAAAAAAAAAAAAAAAAAAAAAAAAAAAAGGCAAACCTTAAAAAACACCACTGGAACCAGTCGCTGCGCAAGGATTTCTGTCCTGCTGCTACTGCCCTCTGGTGACCAACTCCATGAGAATCCCTTATCGGCGGCTGTGACCACGCCTAAGCGTTTCCTTTATTTTCAAAGACAGAAAATACTTTTGGGACATTCTTTATTTAAAACAGCAATCTTAAATTTCCAAAGAATAGCAGAACAAAAGGGTACTTTAAAATGTAGCTATGTAACTATGCCAGTGTCAAGGAAGGACGTACAACTAGGGATAAAGCTTTTATGTGTAATTTAGCTGATGAACTACTGATGCATCCTGTACCTTGTTTCACAACAGAAAAGTGACTAGATACTGTAGAGGAATTCCTGCCAACCTCAAATGCTTTCCTTAGACAGAGGAAAGAGTGCACAGGCTTAAAACATGTGGATGTATTGCCAATTACACCAAACAGCATGGAAGATGCAGTTAGAAGATGCTAAGGTCAATTTGCATTTACGATGTCTGGTATCTGTTTTCATGACTGTATAACAAGCTTCTGATCAGGGAATCTCTAATTGCATTCACTGTGTGTCCTTGATGTGTATAATCAGAATGAAATTGCATGTTTTCTGTTTCAAAATCTTTTGAATCTATTTGAATTTTGAAAAGTCACAAAAAATGATGTAATGACTGGGTGAATGAAGGTAGATGTAATGTTCATTGACCAGTCCTGATGTAATGACTGATTAATGGAGAACAGTGAATGTTGTCTAACTTGACTTCAGCAAAGTTTTTGATACTGCCTCCCAGAGCATTCTCACATGTAAGCTTAGAAAGTGCAGGATAGATGTGTGGACAGTGAGGCGGATTAAAAACTCTCTGACTGGTAGAGCTCAAACAGCTGCAGTCAAAATTTAGTTTAGTTCTTGCAATTAAATGTATTCCTAGGGACTGATACTGGGTCCAGTCTGAAAATCATAGAATCATAGAATAGTTTGTATTGGAAGCGACCCTAAGGATCATCAAGTTCCAACCCATCTGCCACAGGTAGGGCCACCAACCTCTAGATCTCGTACTAGACCAGGTCTCCCAGGACCCCATCATACCTGGTCTTGAACACCTCCAGGGATGGGGCATCCACAGCCTCTCTCAGCAGCCTGTTCCAGCACCTCACCATTCTTTCTGTGAAGAATTTCCCCCTGACATCTAATCTAAACCTTCCCTCCTTGAGCCTTAAACAATTCCCCCTCGTCCTATCACTATCTACATGAGTAAAAAGTTAATTTGCCTCCTTTTTATAATACCCTTTTAAATACTGGAAGGCTGCAATGGGATCTCCTTGCAGCCTTCTCTTCTCCAAGCTGAACAAGCCCAATTCCCTCAGCCTGTCTTCATAGGGAAGGTGCTCCAGACCTCTAATCATCTTCATAGCCCTCCCATGGACCGTCTCCAACAGCTCCACATCTTTCTTGTACTGGGGGCCCCAGACCTGTACTGGAAATGGGACCTCACAAGGGCAGAGTAGAGAGGGACAATAGCCTCCCTGTCCCTGCTGGCCACCCTTCTTCTGATGAAGCCCAGGATACTGTTGGCCCTCCTTCAAGAGCACACTGTTGGCTCATGTTCAGTTTTTCATCCACCAGGACCCCCGGGTTCTGCTCTGCAGGGCTACACTGAAGGAGTTCTTCTCCCAGTCTTTATACTTATCTGGGATTACTCTGACTTTAATGCAAAACTTTGTACTATGCTATGTTGAACCTCATTAGGTTCACATGGGCCTACCTTTCAAGTTTGTTAAGGTCACTCTGGATGGCATCTTGTTCAACATCTTCAACAGAGACCTGGATGAAAGGATAGAATGCATCCTCAGCAAGTTTGCTGATGATACAAAGCTGGGAGGACTGGCACACCAGAAGCACACCAGTTCTGCCACTCAGCAATACCTGGACAGGCTGAGAATTGGGTGGACAGAATCCTTACAAGACTCAACAGGGATAAAATCATAGTCTCGTGGAGGAAAAACTACATGCATCAGTACAGGTTAGAGCTGATCTGCTGTAAAGGAAATCTGCAGAAAGGAGCTGAGTGTCCTGTTAGACAGTAAGTTGGCCGTGAGCCAGCACTGTGTGTCTCGCTCCAATTTATAGGAGGGAGATGAGGTTCTTTAATATCTGTATACCCGGTGTGAGATTAAGAAACAACGGTTCATATGTTGTTGCATCCAGTTTATTACTAAGACCTAATCAGGGAGACGGGGAAGGGAAGGAGGGCGATAGAAAAGATGGAAAAGAAGCAGGAGTTGCGTAAAGCGGGGATAGTCACCAGCAGGATCCAGCAGCGGTCCCGTTGCTCGGTGTTTGAAGGTCCCGGGCAGAACGCAGCAGAAGACGGGGAACAGCAGCGTGGCCGGCCTTGGGCAGCAGGCAGGTAGAAGAGGAAGTCAAGGAGCCAATTCTTGAAGCAGCAACAGCGGTCAGGCAGCAGGCACAGGAGAGTCCGACAGTATGCAGGAATCACCTCAATCTTCCGGAATCCCTCTGTTCTTCTTCATGAGGAGTCAGTATTGCCAGAAAACCTCCGTTCTTCATGAGGAATCTGTTGTCAGAATCCTCTGTTCTTCTTCATGAGGAATCTGTTGTCAGAAACCTCAGTTCTTCATGAGGAATCTGTTGTCAGAAACCTATCCTCATGGTTTTCAGTTCCTCTTTTATCCTCCTTGTTCTCCTGCCTACATGACAAGGATGGGCCTCGAGCAAGAGTCATTGAGTACCTCCTGAGATGGCCATCATCCGGAGATAAGTCCACACAAAGGAGCACTTCACAGCTATTTAGCTGCAGTTCATCTCGCTCTCCTCGCCCCTGGCCTTGTCCATCTTCGTTCCCCCAGACAAAGGATCTCACAACCTTTGCCCAGGACTTGCCTGGACTTGTCCATCTGTCTCCTTAAGACAAAGGTTTTCACGGTCCTTGCTCGGGACTTGAATTGGGACAGATTGACAAGTCCATCTGTGTCCCCAGCAAGCTTTGAGACACAGAAGTTAACAGAATAGTCTCTTACACTGTGCCCTTGTGGCCAAGAAGCAAGCTAGTGAAGGGTATCAAGAACAAGTGTTATGAGGAGAGGCTGAGGGAACTGGGTTTATCCACTCCGAAGAAGAGGATCCTCAAGGGATATCAAGGGAGACCTTTTCAGTCTCTACAACTACCTGAAAGGAGGTTGTAGTGAGGTGAGCGTTGGCCTCTTCTCTGTGTAAACTATCAGTAGGACTAGAAAAAATGACCTCAAGTTGCTCCAGGGAAGTTTTGCATTGGATATTAGGAAAAAAATTCTTCTCAGAAAGAGCAGTAAGGCATTGTAACAGGCTACACAAGGAGGTGGTGGAGTCACTGTTCCTGGAAGTGTTCAAGAAACATGTGGATATGGCCCTGAGGGACACAGTTTAATGAGCATGGTGAGGATGGGTCCGCAGTTGGACTAGATGATCTTAGAGGTCTTTTTCAACCTTAGTGAGTTTATAATTCTGTAAGAAGGCCAGTGGAGTCTTGGGGTACTTTAAAAAGAGTGTTGCCAGCAAGTCAAGGAAGGTTCTTATTCCCCTCTACTCTGTCCTGTTGAGGACTCATTTGGAGTACTGCATACTGTTCCGGGCTTCAAAAAATACAGTGAACTACTTGAGAAAGTCCAGCGGAGGGCCACAAAGACTATTAGGGGTCAGGTTGGATAACACTGAGAGCAGATCTTACCAATGCTTATAAATATCTAAAAAATAGGAAGCAAGTGGGCACGGTCAGGCTCTTTTGGTTGGTGCATATTGACAGGACAAAAGACAATAAGCACTAACTGGGACACAGGAACTCCCATACAGACATGAGGGAAAACTTCTTTTGATAAAGAGAGAGCATTGGAATAGGCTATACAGAGAGTCAATGGAGTCTTCTTTGGAGATATTCAACCTCCTCCCAAGATGCTTTCCTATTCAACCTACTTTAGTGAACCTGTTTTAGCAGGAGATTGAACTAGTTGACTTTCAGAGATTCCTTTCAGACCCAACAATTCTGTAAAAAAAAAAAAAAGTGTGTTCTCATATGGGAAGAAGGGCAGATGGAATGTATTAGTGCTGTATCACTCTAACTTCAGTGGAAATCTACTTTAAAAGTTTATTTTAAAAGCTTTTGCCATAACAGTAACTAAAGTAGTGCATAAAAATATCATAAATATGTAGTAGTGGTGCAGTTCAGGGAATAAACTAGAAAATATGCATTCTCTTCTGACTGTTTCTCTGGCAGCACTTAGTAATTCAAGGTGATTAAATTAAATTGCTTTTACATATTTGTAATAAAAATAGGGTACACAGCCCTGTTCTCTCAGTATAGATTGGGATTTTATTACTTTGCTTGATTCTTGCTTATAATTGGCCTTTTTGGTTCTCAATGAGCTGTGAATAAAATCTGAGGTACTTCAGATTATGTTAAGGAGGATGCACTTACGAATGAAATGCATTCAATTTTATGAGAAAATGATTAAGATTATGATTTTACAGCATTTGAAGTGCAAAATAAAACAAAACAAAATAAAAAGTAACAAAGAAAAAAACAGTTTACATGGATAATCAGGATCCCTCTGTGTTCTATGTTAATAATTATTGGCAGCATCCACCTTCTTTTCTTATTTCAGTTCATCAGACTACAAATTTCTTCTTTTTCTCTCTTTTTTTTTTTTTTAAGATAGAGCTCTGAGACATTAACTAAGCTTCTCATGCAGACTGATGGATGTACAGCATCAAAACGTGAGCTCAAGAGTATTATTTCACCATGATATTCCTTTGTCTTGTGCACTGCATGTTCTTATTATATGTTGTGTCTTTATTAAGCTGAGTTCCACAAAAATAGGATAAAATGACAGTCTCTGCCCAGAGAACTTCACACTATAAAAGGTAAGATGATTAAGGTAAATGAGGAAACAGAAAGGCATGGAAGATCTAGTCAACAATAGCATTTTTAACATAGTCAGGCTGCATGTATAATTCATAACAACAATTACTTACATAAGCAGGCTTTCCTCAGGCACTGCCAATAGGATTATTTGTATGAGCTTGTTCACTTAAGTCAGTCTTATATGACTGCACTGATACTCAGTTAAAATCATGCAAAGATCTTTTAAATCATGTGCAAAGATTTTGTGAAATTACCTTTCACCTCTGAAGACCTTTACCTAGAACTGGATATTTGGTAGTGTTGCTTGCTGTTTAAATTTGCTTTATCTTTGCAGGTCATTTGTCCACATCTGAAAACCACCACATGGCATGTAAATTGGCATAATTGTTTCTGTGTACTCATGAGAGTCCCTAATAACAGCTGCTGTTGCCTTGGCAAACTTGCGTGGAAAAGCTTCCCTGAGCACTGAAGTTCACCGAGTTTGAAAATGTATATGTTTATATCCCCCAAATTGCCTTTTAAGAAAGACTATTCAGTCAGTGCAAGTCAAAAGTGGACTCATATAACACGGGTAATGAAGTGTACCCTTCTTTCTTTCACTGACGTAAATTGGAAAAGGCTTGGTTTAATATAGTCTTTTTCTCTCCTCCTGGAAATTTTATTCCAAAAAGAAGCAATTTAGGTCAGCCTCCTACTGGTGTACCAATTAACAGGATATGTCCATTATATTTATTGTCCCTGTGCAAGGTGTCAGGCTTCAACTTAAAAGCTAGCAAAAACAGTATGACCTCAATTTACAGAAAATTGTGGAGTGTGAATGTCCTTTTTTTTCCTTTTTTTCCAGTAACTTGCTCCTTGCTTTTCTGTACAGTGTATTTAAGTACTGCTGAATTTAAAATGTCCAGATTTTGCCATGTTCAGTACATTTTGATGGCCCCGTTTTGCATTTTTCAGTGAACTCTTAACCTAGATTAATGTTCTAATAAATACTGGAGGTCATTATAGTTTGGAAGCTGCCATATTGACCCCTGCAATAGAAATTTGATTTGCTTTCTTTTCTGTTGCCCTTACTTCAAATGATTGGGGAAAAAAAAAACAAAAAAAAAAAAAAAAAAAAAAAAAAAAAAAAAAAAAAAAACAAAAAAAAAAAAAAACAATACTGCATTGACTGATGCTCCTCTTTCTCATACCTGTTTATAAAGAAATAGGAGCACTTGGTTACTGATAACACATACAGCAGAAAATAGAAATACCTTCACAAAATAAACTTCAAGGATATGATTTGAAAGAAAAAGAATCATCAGTGATCTTGATATTAATGAGGTAGTGTGAACGTCTCGGTTGAAAAAATAAACTACAGAGATATGAAAACATGGCAGAACAGCCGAGAGTTTCCATAGCAGGTAGAGTTCAGTGTCATTTAATCGTGAAGAATAGTGAGCAGAAAGGGGAGACATTTAAAACAAAATGTTATTTGGGAAAGTTACCAGAGCTCATGAATTTTGTGTCCTCAACAAATACATTTCTAGAGTGACTTAAAAATGTGCAAGTAAAATGCACATAGTAAAAATGTCCCTGGATTAGGTCTTTCACCTCCATTCATTTATTTTATGACAAGGCAGCGTACTATCTTGACTGAAAAGGCTGGTATGATAAATTTGTGTATCTTTGGGATTACCTACATTCAGCATTCTTGGGTTTGATCAAATGCTTTTTTATAAACATCATGGAGAACAGTCGGAATTAGGGAATATGGCAAAAAAGATACAATTTCAATTATAGAATTTTCACAGAGTAACTTGGTTTCACAATTGTGTGAAAATAAAAGACAGACTTTATCAGAAGAAATGGAAAAAAAAAAAAAAAAAAAAAAAAAAAGTCATTTAATAATCATTCTAGTACAGATTTGATTGTTCTGGGAGGAGCCAGAACTTGTTAAAGGAGAAGAATGGCTTGCACATTTTCACTGAATTATCTAGATCTACCTGTGTCTGTGACAGGGAGCAGCAAGCCTGCAGGCTCACCAGCCCAAAAAAAAAGGAAATGAAAAAGGGGGAAGATAGGGAGATGAGAGCTGGGCCCAAAGACAAAGCAGTAGCAACGATCTAAGGAGGAAAGTTAATTTTACTAAATATGATATCAGAATGCAGGATAACACAACATAATACAATATAATTGGAATTGAGGCTAGTAACTCAAATAAAAGGAGAGTTTCTAAAATCAGAGGCCATACTTTGAATTGAAGGTAAAACAACTTGAGAGCACACCTACACACTGAGAGTTCCATGACTTCCAGGTCTTATCTTCCCCTCTGAACGCAAAGTCCTCTGCTGTACGTGTTCTTCTCTTCTGAGGACTAGTCCATGGAACTGGAATATTAGCTCCTTAGTTCCCCGTGCTTTACATGATGTTATGATGTGAAATACTGATAACTGAATCATAAAACCATCACAGAACATACACAAAAAAATAAAAAAATCTGTCACCTTCTTGTCACGAGATATAAAACACAAATGCGCGTGCACTGCCTTACACTAGAAGTTTTTGTATTACAGATTTTTGTAGTTCTTCCATCCAAAAGAGGTTTTTACCTGCTGCTGATGTGCTGATATTTACTGAAGCTCTTGCTTTAATCATTCACTCTAATTCTGAGGATGAATAGTTGCTGGCAAATTGCAGAAAAACAGAACAAAATTATACCTATACTAATAACACCAAAAATTGTCCTCTTCACTGGGATGCAAACTGTGCAAAGCATAAATCACTCCATCACTAACATCTCAGACAACTCAGCCCTATTCAGCATTACTGTATGCACAAGTACAGCATTAGCTAGCAGCACTGTTTTTTTCTGTCTGTTTTTTTCTTCAGCTTTACTACCAGTAGGAACTCCCTTTTCATTTAAAATACAAACTTTGCACACAAATTCAAACACTTCCTTTTGAAATGGTAGTACACCCATGAATATTTATTGATAGCAGCATACAGCTACTGTTTTGTCTTCCTTGTCTCAACAACATTTCACTACACTGTTTATATCATTTTTAAGCAGTGTTAAATCACTGCACTGGTGAAGAAGAACCTGGGAGAAACTTTGGGAGGTACAGTCTGTACTTCTGCAGTGGTCCCAGAAAGTCAAGGTAGTTTCTCCTCTTTCCAGTTTCCCCTTCCCTTCTAACAACCAAAAAAAAATTGCTTTTTTTTTTTTCCTTCTTCATATCACTTTCCAGGCCATTAATAAAGCTATTTAAACAGGAGGCATATTTTCTGGCCATACATATGGAGAAGATTAGGTGCAAATGCTTTGTGTATAAACTTACAGTGTGACATTTTTTTTTACAGATAAGAGCTGATTTCTAATTTTTCCTTGCTTTTCCCCAATCATCTGAGCAGTATCAATGCAGTTTGTTTCAAAAACAGATTAATTGTAAGGGCTGCTTTCAGTAATGCATGTCATTTAGAATTTCCCAGGCTGATGGGTCATCACTACAAGATGTCATGCCTAGTTACTTCTGTCCGATACTATTATGTGACATGGTTGATGATATTGCATCAGCTCAACAGAACTGAAAAACAAATGGGTTACTGAGCACTGCGGTAAACTGTTTTAAACAAACAAATCTCCTCTATTGAGAGGAACGAAAACACCAGCCAGGGTGGGCAGGTTTTTTTTTCTAGGAACTGTGAGCAGCAGGAACTGTAATGTATTACAAGTTTACATTAACTCTAAGGCAGGAAAGCTGTAAGGAGGAAATTTACTTAGGCAAACTAAAGCTCTCTGAAAATACTTATGTGTTGTTTGATGCTCAGTAGTAATCTGTCACTTAGCAGACTATGAGGTGCACTACTACAGGCATCTGTTGCTATGGTTTTAT
>NW_024962258.1:3145984-3171991 GCF_019238085.1 Lagopus leucura
GAGGAAGGAAGGAAGGAAGGAAGGAAGGAAGGAAGGAAGGAAGGAAGGAAGGAAGGAAGGAAGGAAGGAAGGAAGGAAGGAAGGAAGGAAGGAAGGGAGGAAGGAAGGGAGGAAGGAAGGGAGGAAGGAAACCCAAGGGGAAAAAACTTTTTTTTTTTTTTTTTTTTTTTTTGTGATGCTTGCTCCTTGTCTGTTTGGGCTATGAAACCACATACAGCCTTGGAGAAGACAGAGAAGCAAAGGGTATGTAAAATATCCTAGGTCATGCTTCTAGGTCTCAGGAGAAAAGACTTTTATAAACGAGTGTAGATACATTATAAGGCCTCCAGACAGCCTATGTAAACTGGTCTGTGTAACACAGATCAGCTAGCTGCAGTTGGCACATAGGACTGCGAACAGTACAAAATGCTAAACCTCAGCACTGTATGTCAGCAATAATTAAAAGTGTTGATAAGGAAGGTGCAGAAAAGTAACGTCAGTTTTCATGAGTAAGATCTGACTAAAGTGATAAGACTACATCTAGTAAGTTCATGTGGATTAATCTGAGAGGAAGCTGAGCACCACACAGTCATTGACTCACTGCCTCCCTTCACAGTAGGATTGGGGAGAGTTGAGGAAAAAGAAGTAGAACTCATGGATTGAGATAAAGATGTCATTATCAACATTGTTTTTCTCCTAGAACAAAAACACAGCATCATAGCAGACATTCAGAAGAAAACAACTATGTCCTAGATGACAGTTCTCAAAGCCTTGCATATTTCTCTACAAAAAAGAAATTATAGGATATTACAACAGTGAAGGACATAAAAAAGCAGTATTTCCATTCTGCAAATTTATAGTGTCTTTCAGAAACTATCCAATACTTCTAAGCTCCTAAAGTTAATTAAAACAACATAAATCAAAATACCGTATTAATGCATCCAATACTGATTGAAAAGAATGTTTCTGATCTGTGCTTTCTGTTTAAAAGCCCCGGTGTTCTTTTATGTTTCTCCACATCTACATTTGCATATGTAACAGAAAAAGTAATTGACTTGGAGTGACAACAGGACTACTCTTCTGTCTTCCGGTCACTTTTTTTTACCATTTATTTTGCACTGGCTAAAATAATCATAAGTGTAAACTAAAAGTATGGTTCAGAAACAGGAGCTGCTTCTTCATGTGTTTGCAAACTTCTGCTGAGTAGGACATATTGAATAGCAGATGATCGGCAGATGCAGAGCAGGAGTAACTGAGCAACTGGGAGCAAAATACTGGAGAGTTTCTGAGCTGCTGAGACAAATTTACCTACAGAAAGGCATATTCTCAGTGACTTAAAGTAAGGAAATAACACTAAAGTAGATAGGATGAGACAGGTATGTAAGGCAACCTGAGTAGACAGCCATTCAATCTAACTACTTAATTCTTGAAAAATAAGAATGGAGAGATTCTGCTATGAAAATTGTAAGAAGTGATACATGTCAGAAGAATTTACTATAGATGCCTCTTACAGAGATGAAGCACACAGCTTTCTGCTGCCACTTCAGCTGACATTGCTTTGACAAACATATGAGTCCTAACATCTGTATTGCGCTAATGAGCACCACATTTTTCTTGTATGTTTTTTGTTGGTGGGTTTTGTTGTTGTTGGTTTTTATCAGTTTTTGTTCATTTGTCTGCAGATTCATAGTAGCTGGACCTAAAAACACCATTTCAGCAGCCTCTAAAGGACTTGTGTCACAGAATTGCTGTTCTTTTTTTGCCACTTCCCAAGTGGAATCAATAGGCTGTCCCTTCTAGTATGGGATTCAGTGAATCAGCTAACTGGGGGGTTTTAAATACTCTAGTGGGAAAAAATACCCCACACATTCTGAAAATTGGTGCTGTCTGGCCAACATGAACATTATTCCCTGGTCAGCCTCTAGCGCTGTTCACATAAACAGCATAGAAAGTCATTAGAGTTCGATCAATTATGTGTAAGCCTGTTTCCATTGCATTCAGTGTTCATGTGTTTAAATTTCTTTACATGGCATGTTACTGCACTGCTGAATACAGACCATGTATCACAGTTTCATAACTAATACCTTAGTCTGTAGTGACCTAAAAATTTCACTCCCACTTCTCTGGAAATAGGCTCTTTCTCCAAAACAAAATAATTATATCTGGTCCTAACCATTTCCTCCTGTCTAATACAGTGTAACAAAGACTGTTCAGTCTGTATGTATTTCCCCTCAGACTCTCTCTCTCCTCATGCCATTTATTGACACATCCACCCATTCTTTTTCTACACTACTTTGTTATTAATCAATATTCTGACTTATGGCATCTGTCATTAAGAATGATGATACAATATGGTATTTCTAGAGATTAAAGTACTTGCCTGCATATACTTGCACTTCGATTTTGTATTAATTGCTTATTTTGTAGCAAGCATAGCTCTTTCACTAAGCTTGTTCACCTGGCACATGCCAATTGACAATGGAAAAATCACTTAACTTCATTGGAAGGAGTATGGACTGAAATCTTCAACTGTCAATCAAGGCCACAGTATGGAATTTCTTGCACTCCCTCATGCATCTGATTTTCTGATTAAAAAAAGTAGTAATGACAAACAATGACTTTTGAAAAGTATTATACACAAATATGATAGTTTATAAATTCTTGCCCTCTCACCTTCTCTATAGTTATTTCTCATGCCTTGAGCATCTTTCTGGCTACGTCAGACTAAATCTATTCTTCCTTTCACAACCTAGTTCACATCATTCACACAGAAACTTCACATAAATCACTGACTACCTCTGTAAAAAATCCTACCATAAGAAAGTTGTTTCAAAACCCTTATTGTAATACTCTGAATAAGATGCAATTGCTCCCAAAATGCTTTTTATTAGCAAAGCAGCCCTGGTGCCCGTTGTAAACAACTTTATATATTAATGTGTTTCTGATTTTTTTTCCCCCTGCACAGTCTGGCATTAAGATACAGAACATTCAGTCTATGATTTTATGCCATAGGTCTCAATAACATCACTAATTTGGATTCTCCACTTCTGTTCAAGTGCTTCTACAGGTATGTCTGTGGATTTTTAGCTTTTTGTTGGTAGTGATGTTTTGTTTCTGCTTGGGTTGTTTTTTGGGTTGTTTGTTTGTTGTTGTTGTTTTTCTTTGTTTTTCTTTTTTGGGGGGACTATTTTGTTGTTGTTTTTTTTTTAATGATCTAAAGGTTATTTGTTTGATTTGGTTGTTTTCTTTTTTTTGGTTGTTGGTTTTTTTTTTTTTTTTCAAAGTAAAGGTTTGACCTTGTTCTGATTTTGAAAGAAAATATGATCTAAATAATGTCAGTTTGGATAAACACAAAGCAGGGCACAAAAGAAAAAGAACACACCAATCCTGCATCAGTTCTCACTCTGCATGTGAAACAGTGACTATTGCTGCTTAATAATATGATCTTGGAAGCAACAAAACATCAATTTAGTGTCAAGCACTAGTAGTAAATAAATAAATAAATATGTCACATTTCAAGAGAACCAAAACTGTGAATGTCACTGCATCAGTATAAGCCCATGGTTTATCCACATCCAGAAAAAGTTCATGAAAGAACAGCAGAGGTAATTGCAAGTGGCATGAACAAGGCAAAGAGAGATTGGTTATTAGCCTTTCCACTACAGAACTTTAGAACTCTTAATAGAACAAAAAAACATTATTTCTCTTGTTGAAGACAGAAGGGGTATTAAATTCATTGTCTTCCAAAACTTTTAATGTTACTGTTCCTCTTGCCTATGTCTAAGTGTTCAAAAGGGCAGAAATGTTGTGGATTATATGTTAGCAGGAAGCTTCAAAATTCTGGCCTGCCATTTGCTCCATTTCAAAGATGATATGGTAGCAATGAAATGAGACTCTTTTTAACAATTATATATTGCTAAGCAGCCACTTTTTCTGTACTGCTAAGCAAAATGCATTTTACCTCTAAGAATATTGCTGAAATCATGACAACTCGTGAAAATAAAATTTACCTGATAAAGATTTGCGTGAGCAAAAACCTAGCCTGCAATACTGATTGCTTCAAATCAAATCAAGGCTGGTTAAATGCTATAGAAATCATAAATCAGATATACTGAAATTTTAGCAGTGGTAGGTTTATGATAACATGTAACCAAAATACAAAGGCTTTGTAATACTGATTGTTATTTCACTAAGATTAGAGTTTGCATCCGTAATAAAGACTGATCAGACATTTGCCAAATTTTCTACTGCTGTGAAGCATCTTCCTTTTTTCTAGAATCCTGCTTTGTCTTAAAATTTAAAACAAAAATAAATTTAATGAAAAGGTCTACTTAGCAGTGAGTTTTGAAAGGCAGTTCTCTAGTCCATTCTAATGAAATAATTCATATTATGAATGCATCAGAAGCAAAATGCAGACAACTAAACTATAGATTGTGTTCTTTCAAAATATGCCTGTATTTATTTGAGAACAGGGTCACGACGTAAATTAAAAGCCTTAGGTCACTTCATTTCCCTGCAGAAATCATATAGGGTAGAGTCGGTGTACACAGTAGATGCTGTCATAAACTAGGATAAGATAGAAGGAAAGAAGGGGAAAATGTGAGTCAAAATGTTGTGTTTGTATTCTCATTTACCTGCTGCCTGAAAGAGACCCTGCACGTGCACAGTTCTCTGGTTAGTCAGATATCACAAAAGGAAGGGAGTGGGGCAAATTACTATAAATAGCATATGAATTGTCTAACTAGACTGCACTGAAAACAGACAATTTCCCCATACATTTTGTCTGGGATCAATAGAGTAGAGATTTTTCCAGATACCTATTAAGATTTGAGCTTAAATAAACACAGTGGTAAATACAGCTAGATCTTCTACCTTTCATCTGCTCTGAACAGTGTACAAAATCTTTACTTCTATGTTTTTTCCTTGCATGATAATACAAACTATTACATGTGGATGTAATCACTATTTTTCCAATAGATAGGCGAAGATTAGAAGCACTTTCAGTGAGGAAAGATTTGAATTTAAGTCTGTAATGACACTTAAAAAACTTTGTAAATTATAGCTGGATTGATAGTGCAGTGTCCATGATATTTTAAACTGGTGAAAGTGGATTTTGTAAGTGATTTAGATTTATTATGTCTAGACTAAATTTAAACTTTATTTTTGATAGGAACAAAAAAGAAGAAGAAGAAGAAGAAGAAGAAGAAGAAGAAGAAGAAGAAGAAGAAGAAAGACAAGCATTCAATCAAGGAAAGAATGAGTGTTTTCACTTTTCTTAAATTCCTTAGCAACAGGGCTATTGGAAGGAAAATTATGTTCTCTTAATATGTATCCAGGGTAGATTTACAGATTGGTGTGCATCAGATATGCACAGGATGAAGTAGAAATACATCTCTGTGATTAAATTATATCAAAGCACCATGATACAGCCTCAGAAACTTGTTTTATTATTGCCTTGTTTTCACATATCTCATTGGTTTCAAGTGAACAACCATGCAGGAGCATAGGAAAGAAATTAAATGTTAAAAAAATAATATGTCAAATACATTAAAATAAATGATGATTTAATATTATCATTATACTGTTTAATTGGCAAAAGCTTTACACTGGTTGGAGTTGTATTCTCAAATATTTGCTCATCCACAGTCATCTTTCAGAAGGATGCTGGCTTTGTCATTCAGGTAGGATGTGTTTTCATAGGAGGGAGTGACTGAAACAATTACTGCAAGGTTACTTACAAAATAACAAAATACAATTTACTTGATTTACATATTTTTTGCTGTATTTGTTGCTGATGCTGTGTAAGAACATTAACATATAAGTAGGAGTTTTTTCTGCTTTTTTTTTCTACTACAAAAAGGCACACTACATGGTGGCTCAAAGTCACTTCAACTTTCACTTGAAAAGCATAACTACAGATAGAGCTTTTTTTGGTCTATATTTTCAGCTGCCAGTTTAGCTGTATTTAATAGTGGTAGTGTGTATGTAGATGGGAAAAGGATATGTCTTTATGGAGAATCACCTAACGTCTCTGTATAGAAGGTAGTTAAATAAAAAATAAGAAATAAGAAATAAGAAATAAAAAATAAAAAATAAAAAATAGAAAATTAAAAAAAAAAAAAAAGCAGGGGGGTAGGGAGGGGAAAGGAGCAAAAAGTATAACTGCCTTTTAAATTACATAGTTAGGACTCAAAGCATGAAAATGACCAGAAACCATAAATTCAGAAGTCAAAGTAATTGAGTTTGATGCTTAAATATGTAGAGTCTAACTGTAGCTTCGCAATATCCCACATACTTTGTCTACAATTGTCATTTTATATGAAAAATGAAATAGCTTAAAAAGCTGAGGCTCTGTGATATGTAACTTCCATTTTTCCCTTCAGAACTGGCAGATTCAACAGGGACGGACACTTGTATATACCCCAATACATTTTGTCTTCTCCCAAACTTATAACGTAGTCATGTCCAGCCTTTGGGCCATACTGCAGCCTGGCCCAGCATAACCTAAGGCTGCTCCCTGCTCTGAGCTACAATGGTGGCAGCTCTGCCTTGCCAAGCAGACCAACCAGTCCCTGAGTGCACATACATTGCTTACAACAACCAAACACTGGTGTGCGATTGGCACTGTTTGAGATGAAACCAGGGCACTGATTGTTTGTTTTCAAAGGAAAGGTTTGCACTACAGTCCTAGGAACAGCAACAAATATGCAGCTATGCTTTCTGTTTTGATAAGGAATTCAAGAATAGAAATAGATTCAAGATTTCCAAAAAGGTCATCAATTTCACGATGCATTTGTGGTTCCACTTTCAGTCAACATAAATACATTACCTGTAAATTTTCAAGTGGAATGGATAGAATTGCAATCACACGTTCAATTCGAAGAAAAATTTGATCATATTTCTTTAGCAGACTTTTATAAGCTCTCTCTTACTAAAGAGAAATATCTCTCGCTTCACAGTCACTTCACATTCATGTAATCACTTTTTGGTGGTAGGTACATTTGTAAACGACTATTTTCAGGAAGAGTAAAATTAGACAAAAATCTGTAACAAGTGCTTTGAGAACTCAAAGAATCAATTGCAATCACTTCCACTGAACAAGACTGATGCATCAGTTTCACAAAACAAAGTCAAATATCCCTCTAGTTTTATTTTTTTATTGGCCTTTTTTGTTTGTTTGTTTGTTACATTTTAATTAAGAAATAAAAAGTTTTGTTAGCTATTAATTTTAACTAGATTATATATTTTAAATCTGGCCCATGACAATTCCTTCTCACTCAATTGAGCCGAGGCACACCAAGAGGTTAGATACTCATGTCATAATGCTATGTGAGAAAGACATACTTTTTAAGTATTATTTTATCTTTACCCTAAGAACAGGAACTAAGACCATGAAGAGCTAGATTAATCAGTGTAGACTTAGCAGTGCTCAGTACTCAAACACTGAATCTTTAAACATTCCGTAAAGCTTAGTACATAGTCCTGTGCTATGCATATAAGTTCTGCATATAAACAAGTATGCTTTAGAGGCCAAACAATGGGATTCACCACTGTTAGAAATAGAGAGCTGTCTCAATTATGCTTCAAGATTCTCCAAGATCCAGCAGCATCACAGGCTCTTCCTGTGAAAACTTTCACTCAAAATACCTTAACCTGGACTAAGGGCCTAAACAAGATCCATCTTTCTGCACTTGAAACCTGGACATAATATATAATAACATAAATAAGATCAGTGGATTCAAGGAGTCAACAAGCCTACATTTCCTATCCTACCTAATAAGCTACTTGAGATATGTTCTTGCAAAAGCAGAGACAAGAAGTCAAGACTTCCTAATAGACTTTGATCTGTATGCTGCAGAAATGGTTTATAGTTTTGGAGTTCCTGAGACTTGTTATGACATTCAACTTGCACGTACTAGCAGCCACCATGATGAGGCTAATAGGCTTTAGCCTCTTGTTCACTAGTCTTAATTTAGCACTGTCTGGAGTACATGCTGTTCTGTGATAAGTTACAAGGAAACAGGCAGGCATAAATTTTATATTTGAAAGCACCACCTCCCCCAGACATGTAATGAATTCACTAGCTGATTCTGAAATGACATTCACAAGCCAGTACTGACTACCTCCCCTTAGCATATCAGGTTGGGGTGGAGTTAACTGTCTTTCTAGCAACCGATACTCATGTGTCGTGTGCTTTGCACTTGTGGCTGACATCAGGAGGGAATGCAGACAGCATAGCTAACTCAAACTGGCCAGAGGGGCATTCCATACCATGTAATGTTATGTTCAGTAGTAAAAGCTAAGACAAAGAAGGAATTGTTGGGGAAGAGGAGGAACATTCTTTATGAAGGCATTCAACTTGAAGCAACGGCTGTGTATACTGAAGCCCTGCATGTCAGGAAGTAGCTGGACAGTGCTTCCAGATGGGAAGCAGACATTTATTTATTTATTTTGCTGCTGTGAGTGGCCTTTGATTTTCATTCATTTAAGTGTTGTTATCTCTTCCTGTAATGATTATTTATCTTGCATTCTCCCCACTTCCTGCTGAGCAAGTGGCTTGGTGGGCACTTGGTGATCAGCCAAGGTCAACCTATTACATTTCCATTGCCCTGTGGACTCTTAAATCCAAGAGGTAATTTGTATGAGATTACTGTTGCTCACTATAGCACATAGATTTCCTAAAATGGGGAAATATCAGCACAAGTCCTGTTAAAACTTGCAGTTTATGTAACAAAAATAGGCTTTGGTGTTCAATTTCATAGACTAAAGGCATGCTCCCAGATATACCAGCTATAAAACCTTATGCTTGTTCCTGGAAACTAGATGTTTTGGAGATGTCATTTATCAATTAGTAGTTTATCTTGTCACAAATACATGAACTGTTAGCATGCAGTCTATTCTGAGAAAGATAATCCAATTAAATAATTTCTTATTTAAAGGTTTGTTAACATTAAAACTAACAAACAAACAAACAAAAAACCACTTCAGTGAAAAGCAATACAGGAAATTAAGAAAATATCAGTATTTTCTGGGATATCTCTAATTATAATGTGCTGATAAGACATAGCTCTAAATATATCTTATAAAAACTCTGCTGAATAAAAATAATTTTTCTAGAGAATTTTTAGATCATAAGATTCCAGAATAATTAAGCAGTGTGAACAATTAAAATGTAACTAAATTTCTCATGAAAATTAGTACCTACAGGTGAGCACTGTCTTAAAGCTGAATCTCAGAAGACTAAGAAAAATGAAATTGTTAAATGCCATGATGATCTTCACACATTTGTAGGTCAAAACAGAATTTTCTAATAAAAGTGGAATGTTGCTTTTTTGAGTGTTAAAAAAGCTCATGGTTGACAGAATTATATAATTTTAAAAATATTTGTGAATTCCAAAACTTAGTCTCCCTTTCTTGATGGAGCACTACTGGTTATGAAGAACAAGGAAGCCACTGTAATAGTAACAGCTTTTTCTGCCAGTTTTCTACTATTTTCTGCCAAAACCATGGTTTTGCTGGAGTTGGATATTAAATGTCCTAAGCACAACATTCCTCCTATGTGTTTTACAGGTATTATTTTACTAATCATCTAATTATTTCATTTGTCTCCTACATCAGATGTACAAAAAGTAGAACTGGAATCAAAACTGCTTAGTTGGCTAGCGAACAGCTTTTCTTATTCACAGCTCCCTTCCTAAGATAAATGAACCGAATCTATCTATGCAATTATAAACCCCACAGATAAGAATATTTGCATGTTTTGTAGTGTACTGATGGTATGTTTATGCCGTTTTCTCAAAACTAGGTTTAAAAGGTACCTAAATTTCCCTTTCTTTTTCATATTCATTCTTTACATTATATTAGCTTTTTTTCAGACTTAAAATGCATTTGACTGTCAGTCCTGATATATCATTATTCCTGCTTTTCTACCTCTTAAACTTGTAGTGATAACTGCTATTTCATGAAATTATTCCTCTTTCTTAACAAAAGTCACAACACTTTCAAGATAGCACTGGCAAACTCAGCAGTTATTTTGTTGTTATAAATGGCAAGTATGGAAACTGACGCTAAGATATCCACTTTCTCATTTTAGCTGTCCTATTGTTACAGTAATCATTATCTAAATAAACTAATCAGAAAACAATCCATGTCCTAATTACTAGTACCCTATAAAATGGCTAGTCCAGATGCTACTATATGGTGAGTCGAATGTGTAAATCAGTTCCCTTTGAAGGTCTTTTTCTTCAGAGTAAACACCAGAGTCTCCTAATATGGATAAATACACAGACAATTTTTCTTGTCTTTTGAATTAATTTAAGAATCAGTCTGTCAGAGTTCTTAAGAGTACAAAGCAATCATTTTTAAACCACTGGTGGGAAAGTAGTTTGCCAGTGGAGAGGGAAGTGTTGCAATCATGCATTAGACAAGCAGAGCTAGACTAATACATTTTTCGAAATGTATTCTCTACTCTGCTCTAGTGAGTAGAGCAGTCTCAAGAAAATTCAAAGCCAATTTGGAGAATGGAACGCAACGATATTTATGAAGATTGCTTGCTGTAACACATGCTAATAGGAAATATTCCTGTGTGAATTATTGCCAGGCATATATGTTTACCTTAAAGCTTCAGCAAATGGTAAATGGCATTCTAAAAATTTGATACTAAATTTAATCTGAGTTGTATATTGATACTACTAGCAATAACAGTTCTAATATCCCTAGACAAGTCCAAACACAGCAGCAAAAGCATAACAACTTCAGAGACAGCAACCAGAAGCAGAAATTTCACTAAGTCATAATGCTTATCTGAAAAGTTTTGTACTGAAACTATGGCTGTTTACAAGACTAGAAGTCTAAAAGATATGATTTATTTCACATCTCAGGGCAAATGCAATAGCAGCTGGTTTCAACTCAATGCTCACTACAGGGTTCCAATTTTTTTGAAAAAAAAAAAAAAAAGTATTTGAATAAAAAAGCCAAAGCTAATGGAGTGCTGTAGTTGCAATCTAGGGGAAGAAAAATACCCTTAAGTCCTAAGCTAACTCTTTCCTGGTCAATATTCAGAAAATTAAACGTCTCTCAGGTGAAGTTCAAAATGTCAAGAAAGTTAGCAAAAGTAGATTTTCTTCTCTAGAAGATAATTTTTTTCAGGAAGTTACTGATATTACTCGCTTTTGTTTGTCAAAATAAAATACTGAGATTATGCATGAGCATCTGAATACAAAGCTGTCACCATGAATTGATCAATCAAATAAATAAATATTGGTATACAATTTTCAGAACATAAAACAGGAGCAAGTAGGTATTTTTTTAAAATATGCAATGGCATTGCATTAACAACAGAAGCTATGTTAGCTCACACCAAAGAATGACATTTTTTATTAAACCCAGCTTTTTATCTGGAACTTACAATATCCTCACTATAAGCTCTATTTCAAAACCAAAGCTAAGAAAGGCTAATCAACAATGAAAATAATCAGAATAGATCAAAATAGCAGCCAGTCTTCCTGAGTCATTGTCACTTGTTATCATCCCCATGCCACCAACCAAGCTACTAACAGGACCCTTTGAAGCTATGGCAAAATTATCTATTAATATGAATGTCTCTGCTCTGGGCAGACAAAAAAGGAAAGTAGAAAGCAGCTAACATTTTTCAGAACGTCTAAGACACAATAATGTAAATTGCAAAAAGACATTTAGCAAGCTTCTGAAAACCATTAGGATCTAAATATCTTCAGACATGCCTGGACAGTCAAATTAAATATGTGGAATTGGCTTCAATAGATCTAACCTTGTTCTGAAAATCAAGTCACCACAAGAACTACTTAGCTTAGAGATTCAGCCAGTGCTAAATATGGCTAAGCATTTGAACATCAAACCATTATTTGGCTGGAGAGATGTCCAACTAGTTACACCAAGTCTGAACGGCAGCAAACTTATACTGTGTCCTCACACAGGAGCTGGATTTTCAGACATAGTTTATCAGCAGATGTCCTGTAAAATCAATAACCTTAGAGAAACACAAGACAAGAAAAGAGTGGCAGATGAAAAGAATAGAAAAACAAAGGGGAAATAACAGCATTTTTTTCACTGACCTTAATGACAGAAAAATCTCCATATGATTTCACGTCATTTGGATATGACAGGCACCCAAAATTCCAGAGTTAATAAATGAACTCATTCTCAACCAGAAAGAACTTCAACAGACATATCTGTTATGTTCTTTAACATAACAGATAAAATTTTTAATTCAGTAAAGACTAATTCATTTCCTGAGTTAATATTTGAAAGTAAAGCTGTCTTAACATCTTCCGACCCTCTCAAAAAGTATGTTACATTAGTTTCAGCTCCTTCTATTATACTTTACTTAATTATCTGAAGACACAATTCGTTCCTGAATTTAGTTCTTACTACAGTAAAATGTATTTCATTTTTTCCTCCTATGTACAACTTTCTGACTTAACCTAAGGAAGTTTATCAGAAAGTTGATTTACACTACCTGAACTATATCCCCGATTTTTTTGCTCCTATCTTGTATTTCTAAGTAAACTGTCTTCAGCAGGTACAGAAAGGGAAAAATGCCTGTAGCAAGAGAAAATCAAAACGAAGCATTTTGGTGCATATATTCTTCCATTGATCCACAAAGTCACTTTCATTTATTTATTGATTTTATAAGATTAATCCTTCATGTAATAGCAACAGTGGCAGTGGAGTTAAAATTTGTGACTGGAAAATGGTCTCCTGCTTTGAAAATTTATTTCCTATAACTTCACTTGCAGTTTCTCAACACTTAACTTGTTGTGAGAGACCATTATCCATTCACAGTGTTCAACTCTATTTGCCTCACTGACTTACTGCACATGAAATTGACATCAGCCAATCATACAGCTGGAGGCTGAATTTTATTGTTATTTACTGCTGAACATATTTTAAATATCAATAAATAGCTATTTTAGTTACAAACGTCTTGCCAGTGTTTCTTGACTGGAACATGGAATGAGCTTAATGAGCTTTCTCCCCCAGGATAATAGTTTTAAGAGAGAAAAAAAAAAAAAAAAAAAAAAAAAAAAAGAGAAGGAGAAGGAGAAGAAAAAGGGACAAATACTATCGCATGAAAATCTATCAAAAATGTGACAGCATTTACATTAATCTTTGTTAAAAAAAAGATGAAAACATGGAAAATAAAATTAGTACAATTTTCCTTAACATTTCCCCTAGCACTTCCTGTGACAATTATTTCTTTGGCTGAGATTGCTTCTTTTAACCCATTCACTACTTTCCATTCAATTCATAGATTTTGTAACTCTTAAAAAAGAAGACATAATATTTTCAAGGTACAGAACGTCAGTAAATCATTCTCTTCCATTCGTCTATTTATTAGATATTTTAGATATTTTAGGTGCCAGGAATTTTATAATGTAACATTATCTTAGTAATATGGAATTGCGATGAGATGTGAAAAAATTAAATTCTCAGTCTGATTAAAAAAAAAATTGTGTGTATATATATATATATAATTCAACATAATCTTCAATATTTTAGATAACTCCTAATTGTCTAATCCAAAAAATATTTCCCTTGTGATAGCTAGTGGACAATGCATTGGAATTATGAACTGTATGATATATACATGAGCAATTTCTGTGTATTATCTTGAGTTTCAGGTACATTCACTGTCTTTTCATCTCTGTGCTCTAAGAACATGAAAACAAGAATCAGCAGCTAATTTGCAGGTGAGTTGCTGGAACAGGCTGCTGAGAGAGGATGCCCTGTCCAAGGAGGTGCTCAAGGCCAGGTTGGATGGGGCCCTGGGTAACCTGGTCTAAGTATTAAATGGGGAGGCTGGTGGCCCTGCCTGTGGCAGGGGTGTTGGAGATTCATGATCCTTGAGGTCCCTTCCAACCTGGGTCTTTCTGTGTGATTCTGTGTATTATATGCAATCATATTGCAGCCCTGTCTATCTATCCCCTCTCACCACATGAATCATCAAATTCAAAAAAGAACTTAGAGGATTACAGTGATAGTATTTAAATTTGCTGCATGAAACCCTCTGTACACCCACTGCTTGAGTATTAGATGGTGGAGCTTTCCATCCTTTTGAGTGTCTTTCCTTGGACATAAGCAGAAGCATCTCACTTCAGACAGTGCAGAGCAGTAGAGATCTGCTCTGTACCTAAATTCAAGTAACAGAATTATAGCAAGAGAAAGCAGACTTCCCAGTGCAGTTCATTTTAACCCCAAACTATGAAATCAGACTCCAGAAAATTCACTGGCTACACAACTGTTTTTAAAATCAGTAAAAAAGAAATTCCATTTCTCCTTTCTTGCTTGCTACATTTCTTCTCATGCAGAGACCTGGTTATCAGGCTCATGAATCTGTATTGCCATTTCTTTAAACAAACAAATATAAAATCATGTTATGAACAGTAGTACAGCCTATGTGCTCTCTGTCCTGAACGGACAATCTAGCATAAAAGTTATTAACTGTGTCCCTTTCTTGAGGTTTCTTTAAGAGTGATCTCATTCTTTACTGTACAATCTTTTACAATCCCTATCAGAGAAATTATGAGCCTAAAAAGCATTGTAAAAATACTGACATCTGTGTAATATGTGCACAGAATACAGTATATAATTAACAGGAATTTTTAATGCTTATAGCAATTTTGACCCAGCAAAACTTTGTTAGTGTCTCTGAAAACTATAACATCTTTTTTTTTTTCCTTTTCTTTTTCGCAAGAACATAATGCTTCCTTAATGTAACACAGAAATACTTTCAAATCTCAGCTATTAATTGTGGCTGTACAAGTGTCAGTATATTTTTGTGCTTTGTGAAAAAGAAGAGTTAAGTGTTTACATTTGCAGACCAGGTGTCCTTTTATGCATTGCAGATGCAGTTTTTTACTTGGGCATTCTTTTCTGACTCTTCTGCTGAATTTGCAAGCACCATAAAACACCAACGTATTAAGAAAGCAGCTATTTATTTTCCTCAACATGAAGCCTGGACTTGTATTTTAAAGCAAAGTTTGCCAACACAACCTATGCATGCTGTTTCCATAATGAAGGAAGTATTGGACTAAGAATACAGAGAAGACATATAGATTTATGCCACTTGGAGATTTTTCCAGTGATCTCAAACTAATCACAATAATTTTAAATTAATAATGGTTTGTTTAACATTACCCCAATCACAGGAATCCCTGCTATGGAAGTATACTAATGCTGTGTTTAATTTTACCAGACAGAGGGCTGTTTATTTAAAAGAATAAATGGTGCAAATTGTATTAAAATACTCCTTTTGGAAATATAACACACACTTCTTTTTTTTGTTGTCTTTTAATCCAGTTTTTGCACAGCTTCAGTGTTTTCCTCTCATTTGAAATCAAAGAATTCATGTAAGTAATTTTGTAAAACTGTATTGTGACTGTAAGACATCATTTCAGACAGAGTAAATAGGTTTGTGTTGGAAGTTTACATTTAAGTTCTATAGAAGAAATACTTATGTGATTCATCACAAAGAAGAGATGAAGTTTTTGTTCAGAAAAATAGTCAACTGAATTGCATAAAGGATTTATGCCTCCTGAAATTAGGCCAATTATGATAATTTTTTAATACATATTCCCCAGAACGAAACGCAAGTATGGGACTTTAAAGTCTCAGAGCAGTATGCCAAAAACCTCACAAAATGATGTTTGAAACCTCACCAATTGAGCTTCAGTTGGTGTAATCATACTGCATCCTAGGTCCTAGAACACTAGAACTAACAGTATTTTAAAGGACTAAGTAAAGATGACACAAATCGGCAGGTATTGCCCATTTTTTTTTACAATGCTTTGAAGAAAACAGTGTGAGAATCCTTCTTTGGGTTTTTTTTTGGCTCAAAGCTTGTTTCCTGAGGTTTTTCTTGTGATAAGACTCTGAGTGACTTGTCAAGGAGGCAACTGATGGGTGCTAACTTTGTGACAATCGATATCGATTTGGGAACATTTGCAAGCCCCTTCCCCCCACAGAGCTGCTTGCTCTGTAGAAGAGAGGAAGAGAGTGCTCAGCAGTGTTCACTGGCGGAAGATCTGGCCTGTGGCCAAACCGCTCCAGCTAAGTATGGAAGGCTGGGGGATGATACCATTGTATCTTGTGAAGGCAAGATGCAAGTTGGTGCCTCCCTGCTTCCTCTTATCTGCTGGCAAGGCCAGAAAGATAAGAACAAAGGAGGTTCCTGCTGAGATCCCAGAGCCAGAAGCTGCCACCGCAAGGAGAACTGACTCAACCACCTTGGGTTTGAGCTGTCAATCAAAGGCGAGCTGATTCGACCACTTTGGATTTGAGCTGTCACTCCAAAAAGAGCTGACTCAACCACTTTGAAGCATTGAAAAAGGGCCATCATCACCATGGTCGTGGTCGTCGTCAACAGAACAACAATGCCTGACGACCCACCACTACTGAGGATCAAAGACGGAACTACGAACCACCTGGATCCATGGTGGTGACTATGTCCCTCTTGCTTCCTATAAAGACTCCTCGCTTCTTCTTTTCTATCTTTTCTATCACCTTCCTTCCCTTCCCCCATTACCCTAATTCATAGTAGTGTCCGTCCTCCCCTTCCCCATTTCCCTAATTAAGATTTGTAATGAACTGGTTGGACCAACATTTGAACCGTTGCTTCTTAATCTCACGCCGGGTATATAGATAATAAAAGAACCTCCTCTCCCTCCTATAAATTGGAGCGAGACAAACAGGAAATCAAAAATAGATTACAGTCTTTAGGCAGGGAGAAATTAAACCAGTTCTTCAGCCAGAAGGGTATCAGAATTTCAGAGTAGAACATATTTTACTCATGCTGTGAAGACTGCGCAACAGCACAAAGGAATGAAAGATCCATGTATTTAGTGAGATCCTGACTCTGCAGTCCTGCAGCTGAGTGTGAAAAGCCCAAGGTCTAGCTGTGTAAGGCTTGGCATTTTTCTGGTTGGGATTTGGAGTAAAGTATCAAACTTTTGGATCCATGCCTTCACATTTGCAAAGGAACCAGGGTAGTTAAATTCCAATTAAGCACATGTTTCTAAATAAAAGGCAGGAACTTGAAAAGATATCAGTTTCCCCCCAAACGATATTTGGCCTTTTTTCACTTATGTCAGTGACATCAGTGATGCCTGATGTCATAATACTATAGCTTCTTAATTCAAAATGCACAAGATCTGAATTTAAGTGTAATGTGAAAAAGAAGTTGGATTTTTTTTTAACTATCCTTTAATTGCTTTATAATTTATAAGGTATCAAAACAAAATGCGTCCAGTTAGTTAAGCAGAGGAGGCAATAAGAAGAACAACTCCTGTAACACAAAGATCAATTTTAAGGTGTGTGGCATTGTTTTGGACAGGCACAAGAAGTCAGTTTATTTGTTCCAGTAAGATTCTGGTATTTGACTGCATGATCTCCAAAAAAATTAAGTTTGCTAATGTAATATTCCTTCTGCAACATTTGCTAATCCTTGAGATTACATCTATTTCAAAGATTAAAGTGATGTGAGTGCAACTAAGTCTCCATATAAGTACACACTCTGTTGAATTTGCTCAGAAAATGCTGTAATTTCTATGTTGGAATATAATCAAACTATAATCATTTTTAAAGAAAATGAAACATGTTATTGAAATACCTGGAAAGTATAGGTACCTTATATTTTGTTTATGCATCCAGGATTGTCCAGCTTCAAAAGGTTTTGAGAGACAGGCCTAACACACTCTTTGAAGATGAAACCGAACTCCCTTCTTGGATGAAATATTTTCAGATCAGTTTCTTCCATCACAAATAAGCTACTGTACACAGTACTGTTTTGAAAGTAGGATATTAGTTTTACTCACTGCTTATTCGAATATTTTAAAAGAAAAGAGAAATTGAGATTCTTCCTTGGAAGACAGGAAGTGACAGTTCTATACAGGCCACAGAGGAGCATCTGATTCCCAGAGAGAGGAAGTGTTTTCGGAACATTCATGGCTCTTCTTAATGCCACTTCAGGCAGAGCCCCGCCAATCATACAACTCAGTATGCAGCCCATTTTGGGAAGCCTTCTTTCTTTACATGTATGAGGAGCCTAATGCAGAATGACAGATTTCAGTCTGAAGAAAGGTACTTAAAAATTAAGAGTTGCATTACTTAACCTTGTAAAGGTTGTATCTTCAAATAATTTACTTTCAGTGTCATTAAACATCAAAACTCTTCGAGAAAGTATAGCCAGCAGCCCAAAAGCATTCACTCTTGAAGAGTCTGTCAGGAAGCCAGATATAAATACCTCAGGTAACTGAAGCAGGGTGAAACATCACTTTGAAATCTATTTTAGTTAAATTTGAGAAAATGTATGACCAAATAATCATTTTACTTTGTTAGCTTCTTCATCTTTAATTGGAAACCTGTTCAAAACAAATTACCAGGCACTGAAGTGATACAATGCATAAAGTTGAATACTGTCATAAAAACGAAGGCTTAAAGAAACAACACCTTGCTAATCATTAATAATACTAACTACTGTGCCTGAAATAAAAATCTGTAATGATTTCTCAGTTGCCATATATTAAGTCAATAATATCCACAGAATATAGCATTTTCAAATGATACTGGTTTCCAGATGGAATCGAGATACTTGTTTTCCTTGGATACATTTGTGTGTATGTGTGTGCGTGCGCACATGTGCGCATGGGTGTGACTAGATGAATTTTTTGCTATGGAAATAACTTTTTTTACATGGAATTTTTATTACTGCGAATAGTTAATACATGCTGGCATCTGTTTGCTTATTGCCCTGCTTGCTAAATTGCCTAATCACATAACTAATCATGTCAAAGATATCCAAAGGGTATGCAATGAAGGAATATATTCAAAAATAACAGAAATAACAGAACTCCCTGCTGCTTGACACAGTAGTCTATGTAGGCATTCAAATCTAAGCAAATAGAGTATGAAGTTTATAACAAGCATTGCCAGCATCTCCTTCTCACAACTGAACCCTTCATCTCTTTTTCAGTTGTGTATCACAAGGTTTTATGGAGATTTGGTCCCAAATTTTCATTATTTCAGTGAGGCTTTTTGAGATTATTCTGGATGTTGAAGAGACAGTTTTCAAGGCTTACAAGTTCCCCATTGTACCATTTGCCAGTATTTCCTTCAAGTTTGCTGTTTCATCTTTTTCACACCATATCATTCTGTCAGAAGCAAGGACATATATGATCAGTGACTTGCATAGGCCTGGAATCAAAAACGACAGCCAAAACAAACCAAGGTCTGGAAACAGAACTGTCAAGTGGTTAAGCATGTTGCTTTTTAAAGAGGAAGTGCAGGTATATAGTCCATTACTTGATCATGAGTCAAGTTTACACAGCAGTGCTGCAGTTTGGAATAAGTTGCAGCTGAGATTTGCCCTCAGACTCCTACAACACCTGCAAGTGAGATATGCGTTAATCAGAGTAACTGCGAAATACCCTTATACATCCGAGATGAGGACAAGCCTGATCTCCTTCTGATAACCCTAGCCAATGAAGCTCATGCACTACCCTTTTGCAGAAAATCACTGGTCTACAGATGCAAAAAAGTTTGCAATGAACTACTGGGATAGCAGCCTATACAAAGTCTAGGAAAAAAGAGACTAATCAGGTTGATAACTAGAGATTGTGTACAGTCTTGCTACAGCCATTTCGTTCTCCCTTCCCAGTTCACTCTAATCAAAGTTAAAGGAATGAAGCAGTGCTCTCAGCTGTCTGTTTACTTGATGGCCCACAAGAACATAAGTAGGATGGAACTTTTCATGGTGAAGTTTCTTAAACTGCAGCATAATGTTTTTTTTAAAATTGTACACACTGATTGTTTTGGCATTTGGGGTAAGTTTATAACCACTTGTAAAATGTATGCAGGTTTCCTGAGCACTCTGTAGAGGTAAGCACACCAAAACAGTCCTAAGCAAGGACTCAAGGCATGACTGTACAAACAAGTGTTCTCAAATTGCTGAGATCTTGTCATTTAGCCATGTGTTAAGGACACCGCAGAGCTTACAGGCATTGATTAATTTACTCATTATGTTTGAACTACATAAAAAAATAAATCAGTGTGTTTTTATGGGCTTTTTGCTCTTATTCTACCTACAATATATTTGACAGTTCTTCTCCAGGAGAATTTTGTTTTCTTCTGTATTCCTTCAGATAGTCATGTCTCATTTTTAAGGAGACTCCTCCTCTCATCGTCTCACTGAGCAGCAGAGCAGAAGAATCCTACACTTTTTTTTTAGGAGATTAGAGAAAAACCATTTAGATGAAGGTAGAGCAGATGGAACCTTGGAAACTAGACATATGTTTTCTTCACATCTTCAGAACTGATTCAGGAAAACTAGAGCAGTTATTTCTGTGATAGGAGTGAGCTTTTCATAGCATCTGGAGTAGCTACATTTGGGATAGTCTGGTAGCTTCTCAGCATTACAGCAAACTCCAGTGTTACAGCCTGGAGTTTGAAAGCAGTCACCATGTAGACAACATAAGGTACATAATAGCCTTCAACACTAACATAATCCTGGAGCTCAAAAGTAGGTTTTCCGGAAAACAAATAAACAAAAAACCTAACAACTATATCTTTCATTGATTTTAATGTTGAATATTTTGCCTATTTATATAGGGACTTACTCTATTCATAGGCCATCATAATGCAAATACCAGTGCAATATGTTTTTAGACCATAAAGTTTACTGTGACCATACATCACCACAAAGTTTGTTGTGATTTTCCTGCAAAGCAAAAGATCTAGGTTAGATCTAGATAGAAACTGCAATTTTGATTTCAATGAACCCATGTTTGCATTTTTGCTACATTCTGTATGAAATTGAAGTTTTGACATTGAACAAGAAATATTCCCTTTGAAAAAATTTTCGGAGATGAGCTGCTGGAGTGTAAGGTGCCTAATTGGATTCTTCCCCTAAATTTACTCGGAATACCTTGGTTAGACTTGGAATCACTGAACGATTGGGCCAGAAGCGTTCTTTTTATTGGATTTATTTTATTCACATTTTTTACTCGATAAACAAGAAACAAGAGTTCACTTTAGCAACATTATTGGTCCACATCACTTTTATGTAGCAAAAATGGATAAAATGAGGGTTTCCATTGCTTCAGCTGGCAATAGACTGACATTCAGCAGCAAATAGCATTTCTAAAGTTCAGGTACTGCATTAAAAAAAGATTTATGAAGGGCATCGCTAGAACTGAAGAGTGGAAAGTGTTACTAAGCAGTTCAATTACTGAGCTACATGAGTGGCAGTAAGAAATAATAGACACAAATTAGTACTATTGAGTGTTCCTAAATATCTATTTGGTAGACCTAAAAAGTTGTTCGTGTTTGGATACTCTCATATATTTTGAAATATTCAAATCATCTGATTTTTCTGTCTCTGATGTCCTAAAAGTCACTTTCCAAAGAGTTTTGTCAGTGCAAAATTATGGACCTTAAATATTCTTCTTATTAATCTAATTGAGTTCCATTAGTATTTTTTCACCTTTTTTCCAGCTGCAGTAAACACATATATTTTTTACTGGAACCATTCTCATAACTTACAGTCCAACAAAAAAAAACAGCAAGGCAATACCCATCAAATTTGATATTTTTAATTAGCCCACAGAGAGTGTAAGTACAGGATGCTGTCCATACTACAGTGAATCACTTACAGCTAGCCATTAATGAATGTGATAGCTTTATGCTATTCAGAAAATATAGTCATGTCTATAGGTAAATTAAGTCCACATGTTACAAAGTTGGTGAATTCTGCAGATGCACATTCCTGCAATGTTGTCTTTTTCTCTCAGTTTGAAGCGTTAAATAAAATGGAGTAATATTTTCATGATGAAAATATGCTGACTACTGACAGCTGTCTTGGGTGTGATGGGGTGCAAAACATATTTTTAGGGCAGGTTTTTCCTTTTGCTTCCTATAGCCAAATTCTTGCTTAAAATAAAGCAAAGCAAAACAAAACCAAAAGTCTGAAAGCCCCAATAAACCAAACAGCGCATCTTTCAGACCAAGTTGTATTTATCATGGTAACAAAGATATTACTCTGTGGATTTCAACAGTATTCAGCTGTTGTAGTTACTTACATGAACTGATAAATCTGTAATGGCTGAAAGACAGCGATTGATTTATGAGTTTGTCAGAATGGAATGGAACCACTGAAAATGTCCTTATTAAAAATCTGCAATTTTTCACATGGACTTGCTTGCTTTAATAAATATGAGAATAACTTTGATTTCACTCAGAATTAATGTAGTTTGAAATTGAAATGAGTCTCACTTCCTGCCTTCAGGAGGTCTGTTGACACTTTTAGTGTAGCATCTAAGCCTCAAAAAAAAAAAAAAAAGAAAACATAATAAAGTTTTACATCATTCACACAATGAATACATTTGATGAGGTCAAAATTTAAATTTAGAATAGGTCAATTTGGTATGGGACCAAGCTACATATTTTTCAACATCAATATCACTTTCATTAGTGTACCTGAAGAAATCTGAGTATGATATAGAGGCAGATTTCTTCTATATTGACTCATTTTGACAAACTTCCCTTTTCCTTCATTGTCACCTTCCATTTATTTATTTGGGAAGACATCTCTATCACTGCATGATATGAGAATATTATACTAAACACATATCCTAGATAATAATATCAGAAAGACACTGTTCCACTCCCAAGAGAGAAGAATAATCATAGCATTACAAGCTTACATCTGTACAGTACTTCAGGCTAATCCCGAAAAGCCATGAGTAACCTGAGATTCTCATACACAGTGTACAACTCCAGCAAAAAGTATTTGCTGAGGAAGATATTAAGTACTTTGATCTTTAGCCACAATATTTTGCATTTGTTAATGAAATAAATCAAGTTCTTTTTTCCTTATCCTTATACAATTCATATAATATTTATATAATTACTTCTGAGTATTGCTATCACAATTATTTTAGGACACATAAAAACTAAGCCTTACACAGTAGAAGAAATATCTTTCATATATATATATAGAATACACTATACAGAACTTAGTGTGATTTCCACCTTGCCTCCCAAACTTTTGTCTGAACTACAGAATGCAAGACCTGTAAGAAAAAGTACAGTAACGAAATTCACCACACCCATACACCCAGTAATATATAAATAAACAAACAAACAGAGGAGAAGGCTAGTTTATGAAACTCATATGCATAGTCTGGAATATGATAATTTTGAGGGAAAAAGAAAAGATGTGTTTTTATGTAGAGCAATTATATAAGGAATGCTGAAGACACTTTCGTGTCTGCAACACATTATAAGTAGCACAAAAACAATTAAAAAATGAAGTTCCAGTCCCAGAGCGAGGGTCCATGTTCTGTACTTATTTTCTTATGACAGGTGACATTTCAGCTGTCTAACTTACTTGTCACCTCCAGATATCATATAATCCTTCATAAAGTTAGACCATAAATAAATTTTTAAAAAATAGACATAGCAACAGTGAAAGATAAAAACAGAACAATCATCTTTGCTATTGAATCAAAGCTTAAGCCATAGAGGAGAAATAAAACAAGAAAAGAAACAGTTGGGACCAAGGCAGACTGTAACAAGCCAAAGGGGTATAATGTCTCTTCATGATGGCATGGGTGAATAAGATATGCTCTTGCCTGGGGAACAAGAGAGAGAACATCAATGAAGCAACACGCAAAAGCATAGTAGTGCAAATGAGGGGTACTGCATCTACATGAGGATGAACTCATGTGGAACACATTCTTTAGGAGAAAACAATATCAAACAACTTCAGAATTATGTGGGCTCAACCAACAATAACTGAACTGCAGAATTTATTACTCTGGGGGCTGAAATGTTATTCAAAGTCTTCATGAAGATATGCCTGAAGAAGCATGAACTAACTTTACTAACTTTAAATAATAAGTTGCCATGAATTTCAACGTCTGAAGCCCAATCCAAAGCTTACTGTTAGTTGAAAGTTTCTTATTTACTTAAGTGTCTCTTATGGTCTCTTATGGCCTTTGGCTGCTGCTGTCTCAAGGCATTGCGTAAAACCTTGAGATGTTGAATGACTGTTCAAGATGAAATTATATTCAAAGTCAATGTCTGGATGGCAACAGCCAGCCTTGGACAAAAGCCCTTCCAGGAAGAAGGAGATTTTCTTGCTTATAAAAAGCAATCATTAAAGCTGAAAAGCCCTCCATTGACAGATATATCTTCTGTCTCTATACTCAAAGACAATGAGGGGAATTTTTTACTTTATTTATTTAAGATTTTTAAGTATTTTAGTTTATTTTTTTAAGCTTGAACATTATATTCAGCATTTGTAAGCATACATAGGACCTATGTTGGACAAAATACAGAATCAATAGAATCTCAAAAACTGTCCAGAGAAAGCAGCAGATCACACAATAGGACAGCAATGCACTACATTCTATGTTGGAACTTCTTATATTTAATATGTTTCTCCATCTTCAGAAAGCAGAGCTACAGTCCTCGTAACAAAGAGCAGTCAGACATAAGAAAAGCCTACATTTATTTATTTGGGTTTTTTTTTTTTGTTTGTTTGCTTATTCTGTTATATAGACTACTGGGGCAAAGGTTCTGGGGGTAATGTTTTTTATATTTTTTTTTCTTTTTTTCTTTTTAAAAAAACTATTTTACAATTCATTTATTAAAGTTATTAAATAAATATGTTTAAATAAATGTTTATTATCACTGATTGATTTTATAATTCTTTCTAGAATAGTGTTGTAATAGATAGACTATGTATCTGCTACTGACAATAATTGCATGCTCCTTGACATTTACATTAAACCAAACCAGAAACAGAATACTCATTTTATCTGTCATGTTTGCACAGTGCAGAAACACTGGAATGGAGGAGATTTCCTAGGTGATGCGTTTAAGTCCTTTGATATCACAAGCAATGACAATCTATATTTCAGAATAATTAACATTTTGTAAAAAAAAAAGGTTTGCATCTAGTCCTCACTACTTTCACCGAAAGATCACTTCAGAATATTGTTCCCCTGGAGGTTTCGAAAAAGCTAGTTTATATTTATTCATAACTTATTTATCCCTCCCATTCTATTCAGAAACATCTGTTGTGTCCCTTCTTAGCTATTGTTTTGCTAGTCTACACAAACCATGCACTTTCACTTTCTAGTAGATTCTCTTCTTGGTCATTAATCGAGACTGAATTAATCTTTTTTGAATATAGTATTTAAAATTACATCTCCCAGTCTGTTTTAGTTAGATTTTAATAATCCCATGTCTTTCCTATAGGAGACCTTATCTGAGACAGCTTTGGACTGCATTTGCCATTTTCGTATCAGCAATTCAATCATTCTGCATTTGATTAATGTAGCTGTGCTTTCTTCTCTGACATTTTTAACTGATGAGCTTCCAGCTTCTGCAATATTTTTTTATTAGTCTCAAAGAATAGAACTTTGCATTTTTTACTACTTAATTTCATCTCATTCAGAAGTTCTGTTGTCCACAGGCTGCTTCAAATCTCTCCATATTATCACAGTCCTACATAAAATTCATGCTGTGTCTGGCTTTACATCTTAATTGTTTCTGTGGACATTCCCACTTCATATTCATGAAAATAACAAGTAAAATTCATCCTATGACCAAACTCATTAGTAACAGAAATAACTCTAGCCGTTGTCTGTTTTTTATCAGATCGTTATGCATCATACAGTTCTTCTACAAATCTTCACTTTCACAGTATTTATTAAGTTTTCCATACAATCTCTTGTTAAATACTTTCTCAGACTATATTAATTTCTTTGTTTAAAGCACATACTACCAATACATTATGCAACCTCCTCTTGAAAAATAAAGTACATTGTTTTAATTTCACTGTTTATCTTTAATTAGAATTTTGATATCACAGACTGATTTTTCTAAGCATCTGTATCTTCATTTACAAGTGCCAGGACCTAGCATGCTAATACTGTGAAACTGCACAAAAAAAAAAAAAAAAAAAAAAAAAAAAAAAAAAAAAAA
>NW_024962258.1:3172091-3216113 GCF_019238085.1 Lagopus leucura
AAAAAAAAAAAAAAAAAAAAAAAAAAAAAAAAAAAAAAAAAAAAAAGCTTTTTCAAGAGAATTCAAGAAAACTCAAGTTTCTCCTGCTAATAACAGACATACTATTCTAGAAGATGACACAATAGTTCTACAATTAAAAAATGGTATTTTTGTAATGTCCGAGATGGGAGTACGATAGACTAGCATTATTTTTATTTTTAATGTTTGACTTCTTCTGCAATTTAGATGTTAGAGTTTTCACTTGTATGCTTGAATTCTAAAGAATGTTATATATGTGGATGTATGATTAATGACATCCCTATGCTTAAAATTTGCAGTAAGTCAAAATTGGATCAAAAACAGATTTATTTCGCTTTAACTAGGGGAAAAAATAAATAAATAAATAAAGCACAAAGAGAAAAGCATAGCTTAAAATTAAGATAGAAATGGCAGCCCAGAAGACTCTATTACAACATGTTCAGCTTGTTGTAACACGTAAAGGATGCATTTGCTTTTTTGGCAGAGAGTGGGAGGAATGATTTTGTTTAGGCCTTTTTCATTCCTTCATTCTTTTGTTCATGTGCTGTTACAGAATAAATGTCATTCAATCAAGTGATGAACTGTGCTGGGAATCAAAATGAGAAAGATGTCCCAAGTTATGAACAATGTTTCAACATATGTCTCTGGGCAAGACAATTGCCATTTTGCAGAGAGGATTGAGGTGTCCTTTAGAATTACATCAAATGTACTCTCTTTCTCAGATGCCAAACAACTTTTGTTCCTGTTGTATGCGCAGTACAATGCAAACTTGATTTTGTTCTTAATCTCTTTTACTGTTGAATCAGGAGATATGATGAGTTAATCTTTAGGGACAAAAAAAAAAACCACTAGAAATATATGTAGCTTCAAAAACAAGATGTCTAACTGTATCTAATTACATTGCCTTCCTAATCCTATGCAAACCTCACTTGCACAGCAATGTGTGGATTTGGCTGAAGATTAAATTAATCCCTGTTTACACATATCACATAATTCTATCTTCTTTCCCTGAGGGAGAGCATGGAGAATTTCAAAAGCATGTGTAAGCATGCTAATTTTAACAGCAATGAGGAAGATATAGTTAATAAATGTTCTGTGTAACAATAATACTGAGAGAAAGGGCTTCAAGTACCACTCAGACATCACACTTCCTCTCTGCCAGACAAGTAGTTCAGCTGAGAATCTTCCCTTCAGACACCCTTCTGGGATTTAAATCAATCTACAGAGCCATTTATTTCACTCCATGTGCACACAAGGGAAAACAAGCCCAAGAATTTCATTTGCCATATCACTTCCACTCACACTAGCAAACTCTCTGCCCACCTCCTTTCCAAGCAGCTGCTGCTGCTAACAGATGGCAACATCTAGGAGTGCAACACCCAAATATTCTTCTATGATCTTTCACATGTGCCAGGCCGAATACCTGCTAAGCTTTAAGAGAAATTGTGAATGCAGATTTTATTCCTTCCTGCTTGGTTTGTATACCTGAGTCTATCTTTTTTAAACTTAAGGTTTCTAGGTCTCTGAAAAACCAGTAGTCAGAGTTTTCAGAATTCTAGAGTAAAATACTAGAACGATAGTCAAATTTCTTTCCAAAATTTTAGAAGCCCAGGAAATATTGATATACCTATTAAAAGGAATACAAATCCAAAGATGTGAAGCTATGGTTATCCTTAACAAGGATAGGATCCTTCTTATCCTATGACTAACAATGCTACAGGTTAATGTCACAGTAGTCATTAATGCATAGTGGTACTTGTGTTCCCAGATTAAATTAATCTGGACTTTAATACCAAATTATAATGGCTTTTTTTTTTCCATGACATCAAAAATTATGATAAACAATTTAGCCTGTGTATAATCTATAAGAAGGATGAATTCTAGAAGCTGTAAAAAGGCTGACAACATTGCTGATACTCCGTTGTATGGTTAGCTGGTATGCAAGAGCTGGCAGGGAATAGATTAACATTTCATGGATGAACAGCTTCAGTTGCAAAAGAACCTATACAAAAGAAAGTTATCCTAGTCTCAACCATGGTGAATGAGGTATTCCTTTTCCAGGGTAGAAGGAGGATAAGCAGAATGAAGTGTGTTACTTAAAGGTTAGTTCCTCTTTCATAGAGATAACCTCCTTTCAAAAAAGTCAGCGTTAAATTATCTTCAGGTAAATTTAATTTAGAAGGCAAAGTGAAGGAGCCTTCTTCATTAGCATATAGCTTAGGTTACAGAAGGTTTGCCTGGCTGTTTTAGGCAGACTGTGAAAAAGTAGCTGATAAATTCTTTTTAAAAAGAACAGCATAAAGCAGAGTTTTAAATGAATAACTGTATGGAAATAAAATGTTAAAATGTTCATGCTATCTAAGGAGGAGAGAATGTGCCAACCTCAGACAAAAGACTTAATATCAGTGAGTGAAATGCTCAAAAAAAACACACCGTATTTTTTTAAGATGGCTGCAAATGTTTCAGGATTCTCGACAGTGGGCTGAAGAAAGCTAAAGAACGTGTAGGTCAGAGAAATTATTTACAGGATGTAATGAAATACACAAAGATCAGAGTTCTATGTTTATGGGGAAAACTATTACCCTTACAGGCTAAAACAGTGACCTTCGCTGAGCAATAACATCCAGAGAGACGGACACTATATTCTCTCTGTGAGTGACTCTCGGTTTCCTTACGATGCTCTTTACCACATATAAATAAAGCTGTGTGGAGTAGCTTAGCAGGGGTAATTACAAGATTGACAAGGACAGAGGAATAACTGATGAGAGCAATAAGCACTATTTCAGCATCATTTTTGTTGATACATTTAAGAGACAGAACATACCACACTTACACACAGAACCATCACAGGCACTGCAGCATCCCATACATAATCTGTCACATACTGGGCACTGTAACTAAGTTGTGTATCTGCAGTGGACTGAAATCTTCTAAGTGCTCTTTCCTTATGACATGCTAATAGTTTCCCAGGATTTGCTCCTATCAATCTTACTTCTTACACTGAACTGTAGAATCTGGCTTCATTTGTGTGATTTAGATTGTCTATTTTTAAAAAGGGAGGTGGTGAAGACTGGAAAATGAAGAGCAGACACACCTCAGATAACTTAGGAATCAGAGTTCTTCATATCCAAGACAGACAAGGAGAAGAACTCCTTGAGAGTAGTCCTGCAGGGAAGGACCTGGGGGTCCTGGTATATGAAAAACTGAACATGAGCTATCAGTGTGCTCTTCTAGCTTGGAAGGACAAGAGTATCCTGAGCTTCATCAGAAGAGGGGTGGCCAGCAGGGACAGGGAGGCTACTGTCCCTCTCTACTCTGCCCTTGTGAGGTCCCATTTCCAGTTCCAGTTACAGGACAGATGTGGAGCTGTTGGAGAGGATCCAGAGGAGGGTTATGAAGATGATCAGAGGTTTAGAGCACCTCCCCTACAAAGACAGGCTGAGGGAATTGGGCTTGTTCAGCTTGGAGAAGACTGCGAGGAGATCCCATTGCAGCCTTCCAGTATTTAAAAGGGTATTATAAAAAGGAGGCAAATTAACTTTTTACTCATGTAGATAGTGATAGGATGAGGGGGAATTGTTTAAGGCTCAAGGAGGGAAGGTTTAGATTGGATGTCAGGGGGAAGTTCTTCATCGGGAGAGTGGTGAGGTGCTGGAATAGGCTATAACACTGCAGAGCATAAAGTGGAATGAAAAAAAAAAAAAAAGAAAAAGGCGGGAAACAATTTTGCAAATAGAAAGATCAGAGAAGAAGGAGATGGAGTAGCTGCTCCAAGTATTGCATCCCATGGAGAGGATCGTAACAGAGTAGGCAATACAGGAGGACAGGTAAGGACAGGTTTATTCTCAAGGACTGCAGCTCAGACTAATTTTGGAGCAGGGAAGAAGTGTGAAGAGGAGGGAGCAGCAGAGAGGAGCTGTACTGTGCTGTGCTGCCCCTACTACTGCCCCTCTACAGTAGATGGTCATGAAGAAGTGAAGTTGAGACTGGGAAAAATGTGGTGGCAGGGTGAGGTGAAAGTGTTTTTGTTTTTTTCCTTTGTTTCTCACTATCCAGTTAGATTGTAATTTTCAATATATTCAATATTTTCAATATATTCAATTAATTTTCTCTGAGTCAAGTCTATTTTGCCTAGGATGGTGACTAACAAGTTTTCAGTCTTGTTTTCTCCCTGTCATGTTGAGGACTGCGAGTGAGAGACCAGCTGGATGGGTGTCAGTAGACGGCCAGGGTCAACCCACTATAATCTCTCTTACCTTCCAAACCTCTTATCAGGTGAGTAATGGTACTTTATTAGTATAAGAAAATATAATATTTAGGTGACAAAAGCTCTTAGGTTGTACGAGTAAAAATAGAGGCTTCTTATACTTGTCTATTTAGCCTTCCAGGTATCATTCCATCTTGAATTTGCAGCTAGACTGGATTTCACTGTATGAAATTTTCTTGCTTACATTTTCTCACTAGATCTTCTAGAGAGTTAAACAAATGTCCTGTTATTTATCAGTAACATAAATACAATTTCTAGAGGATAAAAATGCAGCCCTTTACCTGTGGTTTTCCTTAAACTTTGCTAGTTAGAACACTATTTATGTCTGCCAATCTTGTGTTTCAAAGCTAATTTTGACAGAGAAGTCCAGACAAACAGCATACTTTAGTGCTGAAGACATCACTTTTTAAAATTCAGAGATATTCCATAGTGCAAAGTGTACTTTACCTGCTCTAGTTAGAAATTACTTTTTACCTGCTCCAGAAAATTATTTCAGATTGATCACAGGATAGTGTAATTGTTGCTTTCTTTTTCTTATTTTACACATATTCCACCAGAGAAAAAACATATTCCTGCTTCCTTATCTTTCAGAACATGCAGTTCAGATCCTTTTCTGACTTCCTTAATATCCAGCTCTGTAACACTCAAATACTGAGTTTTACTGATAAAAGGATGTGATGCTGATAAATATAAATCCTTACTAAGAATGAAAAGCTATGTGAAGTGTTGTCCACACGAACTAAATTTTGGGCATAAGATCGCAAATCTTTGAGAGAGTAAAATACTGTGGTAGCAAATCCAACTGCAAGAACAGTCTGTAGATGTAAACATCATTTGCTGCCATCTTAAAGTGATGCATGTTTAAGATGACAAGGCCCCTTATAAAATCTCTCTGTATAATTTACTCATGCCTTATTAGATACATTCTAATTTATTTACAAAATCTTCCATCTGAAAACTAAACAGCGCCATAACTATTGATGGTAAGAACTAAATTGGACTATCTCCTATCCAGTTGCACAGTTTCTGTGAACTGAAGAAAACATAGGCTAAAAATAAGATTTTAAAATGCAAACAGATTCTAAGGACTGAAAATTCAATTAGAAGACAGATAGCTACTCCATTCAATTAGATAGTATCATTTACTAAAACATGACCTGTGCAAATCCAAAACATTTAAACAAAATTAAAACAATATTTTTTTCTTCTACTTATGAAATAAAAAATATTTTTTTATGGTTGCCACTTCTACCATTTCCTGTTCTTGAATCATTTGTATACAATTTCACAGACTTGTATTATACGAAGAAAAGTGTATAGTTCACCAGTCTTTTGGACTGAGCATGTTTCCTTCAGAAAAAAAAAGAAAAATAACAAATGTAATTTAAAGTTACTGCGTCTAATAATCAAAAATATAGAAACATTTCCTGAATCAGAGAATAATGGAAATTGAACTAGTGTATTTTTTTGAACAAGGTACTTCCTATTCCATAGAGTACACAGACAAATAAAGGTAGAAACATGGGCATAGACACAAGAACAGAGAAAGATACAGACAGAAAGCAAATTTTTGCTTCAGATTCTATAAAGTAATTAAACTCTTTGAAAGTGAAACTGAGACAACTCCTTCAGAGTAGACAGATCAAACTTGGATTAGATCTGGTAACTGACACAATATCCATTGAAAGAGATTTACGATGATTAACTTTGTTCCTTAACAAATGTTATGAAACCATACAGCTTTCTTCAGAGAAGAGAAATAAATGGAGGAGAGAATAAGTAAGATGACTTAGCCTTTTTAACATTAAGAATTGGGAAGAGTTCTTTTTTGCAGCCAGAAAGATTTATTAACATTTATCCAGGAGCCCTAGGAATCATTATGCCCCTCCAGGAATATTTGAAAAGACTGCAGACAGCTGTGGACCACTCTCTCTTCTGGCTGTAGTGATCATTCAGAGAGTAGTAGATCAACCAAGCACATGGACCTGTGACTGTGAAGCACTCCCCAGTCCACAGTTAGTACGCCACTGCTGTACTGCACACTACAATAGCTGATCCAAAACTGTCACGGTGATAACAAGGCCTTAGCATGAAAAGGTAATAGGCACCACAAAAAGCATTTTGACTGTGTGCTTTCTGTGAAACAAGGATGTTAGTAGTGAACATTTCCTGTTGATTTCAAACAATTGTATGCTAGGTATTTTATGATCTTCTTATTGTGTCGTGTGTTTTGAAACCATTATTTCAGTTTTTCTATGCCATATACACAGAATATAATTTAATGTTTATGAGATCATTTGGAACATTTCTGTCTCCAGATCTAGTAAACATGATTTTGTAAGGTTTCAGAAATCATTTCTGAATTTAAAGATATTTGAAGTTTACTTCTCACAGTTATACTTGTGTTCTTCCTAAGAGGAAGATACTGATGTGGCAAATGAAACAGCAGCCTGTGTCTGGAAAGCTGTTTAATGTCAGAAGAAATGAGAAGGTGATTATTTTTTTCACTGCTATCTCAGAGAAAAATAAATTATCTGACATTTCTTAATGCAGTTTTGGATAAGTAACTGTCGCAGTTTCTCACAGCGACTTAAGTTGCACTCCGCCCAGCCCGCAGTGGCCCGACAGTCTCAGGCCCAGCGCCCGACCAAGTCGGTCCTGCGCTAGGCCTGATCCATTTGCACGCTATTCAGCACATCAATATGATGAGCAGCAAGATGCAGTTTATTGCAAGCAACACACTCTTCTTATAGTTGTCCCTTATATCACAGTGCTACCAATCACCCTTGCTACGGTTATCTGTGCCCAATAGACGTGTGGCATGTCCTGTCTTGCCATGTCTCATCATGGTTTCTCATGAGTCAAGGAGCCCCCGCAGAGCCTGATGTCTTCCACAGCCCCCCTTTCACATATTCCATTAACCATGCAAGGGGCCCACGCAGATCCTGTTACGCCTGGTGACCTTGACAGCCCCCACTTTACGTATTTCATTGACTACATCTCTAACTTGCGTATTTTGTTAACTACATCTCCCCCTCCCTAAGCTCAAGCAAATCTACTACAACTCGAGAGCACCCTAACCATGTACACCCCGAAATCCCCGCACTGCGCCTATACATGCCATTGTCCTCTTGGTTAAGACTTTTGCCCCGTTACATCGCGATTCACCAAATAATCCTACCCTAATGTCTTAAACATGAGTTCTACATAATGCATTCTCTCATACCTATATATACCTATATATCTATATATATAATACCTATATTATATATATACATTATACCTATATATCTATATATATAATATGACTATAAGCGTAAAGCGTATTAATATTAGACCTAATACAACTACAATTGAATACAAAATAGAGTTAAACAGAGTTAGACATCCATTACAACGCGTACGCAAACCCAGTTACAATCTTTCGAGAAGCTATGGTATTCCAAGCATTGATTGCTTAAACGTTATTGCAGACAGTTCATGAATCATGGTGCGCAAATCACGATGCAGGTCTCACACCAGTGAACAGGGGGAGATCCTATCCTGTCACATCCCAAGTCCTCGCCTTCTTCGTCTGCTACGACATCTCTCCCATTTGTTAACTACAGTGATCCATCTGTTAAATCCATGTCTCTTCAATTTAGAGACAATAACGTTTTGTGAGACAGTGTCAAATGCTTTGCACAAGTGTTACATATATGATGTTATCCACCCGCACTGTAATACCCTTGTAGAAGGCCATCAAATTTATCAGACATAGTTCATCTTTACTGAAGCCATGTTGGTTGCTACCACTCATCTCTTTGTTTCTGGAAGGATTTGCTCAGTGGTCTTGCCTGGCTCAGAGGTGACCTATAGTTCCTCAGGTCTTCCTTTTTTACCTTTTAAAAAATTGTCATTATGTTTCCACTTTTCCATTCCCTGGAAACTACACCAGGCTTCCATGATTTCTTAAACATAACGGATAGTGACTTCATCTGCCAGTTCCCTCAGGATCTTCAATGATGTTTCATCAAGTTGCATGGACTTGTGCATTTTCGGATTACTTAGACAATAGAACCTAATCTTCTCCAATAGTGGACAGTTCTTCATTTTTCCATTCTTTTCTTTGCCTTATGCAACTTTGGCAGTGCAGCTAGAGTACCTGCTGGTGAAGGCTAAGGAAAGAAATCGCTGAATATCTCAGCTTTCTCCATATCCCAGGAAATCAGATCTTTCATTTCCTTCCGTAGTGGTCTTGCATTTTCTCTAGTCTTCCTTGTATAACTAATGTGTATAGAAGCATTACTTGTTGCCCTTGATGTTCCTGGCCAAATTTAATTCTATCAGGACTTCCCTAATCTGATTCCTGGCAGTTCAGACAATTTCCATATTTTCTTCCCAGGCTACTGTGCTTGTTTCCACCCTTCCACCCTAAGCTTCCCTTTTGTGTTTGAGTTTGACCGGGAGACCTTTGTTCATCCATCCTCCTGGCATTTTTGCCTGACCTCTTTGTTGGAATGTATCAGACCTGAACTTGGAGGGGGTGATTCTTGAATGTTAATCAGCTTTCTTGAGCATATCTTTTCTCCACATATTTATCCCAGCCTGTGCTACTAAGCAGATCCATGAGGAGATCAAAGTTTGCTTTTTTGAAATCCAGAATTGTGAGCTTGTTGTGCTTCCTCCTCACTGCTGCAAAGATCTTGAACTTGACTTTCATGGTCACTGCAGCCAATGTTGTCTTCAAACTTCAAATTCCTCACTGGGCCCTACATATTGATTAGAACAAAGTACAGCATAGCATCTCTTCTCATTGGCTTCTCTATTACTTAGCAAAGGAAATTATCATCAGTGCAACTTAGGAACCTCCTGGATAGCTTGTACCCTTTTGCATTTTATCTCCAACAGCTATTAGGCTTGCTGAAGTATTCTATGAGGACAGGGCTTGAGAAGGTGAGTCTGCTTATCTGTCAACAGAAAGCCTCATCAGTTGCCTGTAGCAAGTCCTCACAATAATGTCACCTGTATGCTTTTTGACTCTTTAACAACTCCTATTGTTTTTCCCCATATTATATGCATTTGCACAGAGGCATTTGAGTTAAGAATGAGTTGACTCAGCAGCCTGCCTGGCTTTAACTATTGAAACCTATTTACCTCACTCTGTTTCACATATGCATTAAAATCAATGCACAAAGAAAGAAATCATTCAAAGTAAAACAGGTCATGATTTGCTGGTTTTATAGTCATCCCAGGTACTCATTTTTTATTGATGTTCAAATCACATTTGAATGTTTAATCTCTTTCACTGACGGTAACTGCTCAGAAGAAACTTTCATAGCAACAGGATATTCCAAAACCTGTACCACACAAAAATCAGATCCATAACAGGGCTTTTGTTGCATCTGGAGCATCACTGCCAAAATCAAAATGAACTTCACTACAAGATAGCTATGAAAGACGAACATATGAATGGAAAGCCATTCTGCCGTGCAGAAATTATCAGAGAAATGCAGTGATAACAATACCAAGGACAATTTCAACAGAATAATAATAATAATAAAAACAACAATTTTTTTTTAAAACACTTTGAAAAGTTGTGTGTGATTTAATGGGTAAGAATAATGCAGATGGGCTGACAAGATAATTATTTCAGTAGTAACCTGTATAATTTTTCCACATGTCAGAAACAGTACTGGTACTAGCAGTGATCCAAGAACATTCTCAAACATCAAGGAAGTGGGTTCACTTAGAAATATGAGTCCAGATTTGAACCTCTTCCTTTAAGTGTACAGTAAATCTTATTGTTTAATTTGTTTATTAAGATTGGTGTCGTGTTATGAAACTGATAACATTAGTAACATTAATGATATGAATAACATTAATGCAGATATGTGTTTGAAGAACTATGCTGTAAGCCATAAGACAGGAATATTAACTATGCAAAAGCAAGCTTCCCATGAACTGGGGAAAAAAAAAAAAAAAAAAAAAAAAGAGGTAGTAATTGTTGTTTAATTGTTGTTGCTTAGGAATTTTATATCTAACAGTCTCAGGATACTACAAGAAAATATCCGGGGAAATTCTCATCGTGCCAATTCAGAGTTATTTATGAAAAAGAACTAATAAGTAGATGTTACTAGCTGATAATTATGATGAAAATATGCTCTTGAATGAACACTGATCCTGATTGTATTTATATATGTATAACACACTGCCTCAGTCCAGCACACCATCTAGACCCACTAGGCCACAAAACTGTAATGTTTTCCATTATTATATAATTTACTATCAGGTTTTTATAATAGGTATAATCCTAATTATATTTAGGTAACTTTATTTCTCACTCCTCTCAGAACACTTTTGGGAAGGAAAATGGTAATTGTAATTGTTTCATATAGTGTTAAAAAGAACCCTAGTGAAATAAAGACAGAAAATAAAATCTAAAAATACAATCATATTCTTTTTTTTCCACCTTACTGGAGAAGAAGTGTCAGTTTAAGACAACATGCAAGCTTTTGACAAGTTCTGTTTCATGCTCGATAACATGTGTCACGATTGGATTATAAGTCCTGTGATTCCAGGAGGAAGTGAGAAAGGTGCTTTTTCCTTTTATAAAAGTCATATGAACAGAGGAGAGCCTTTATCTTCTCATACATCCATGTTTCTCATGCAATGAGGAATGAGAAATGAAAAATTTTGTGAAGGCTATATAAAAACCAAACTGATTTGTATTTACAAACATCATAAACATTTATACAGCTGTGCATTCTGTTACAGTCCCAGAATGGCTGTATAAACAAAGTTACAGAATAACCCAACTGACTTTACTGTTGTTAGCTAAATTTACCAATTTTAAAGATTAAATTAGTTCTTGTAGTAAATTCTTTCAAAAACAATTCTGATAATAGTTGATCCATGCTGCTTCTATTCAAAATTCATTAACAATGGGCTATGACCTGTTCAAATAAAATCTTAGGGGAAAAAAACGTATTTTATTTGTCTGTTAATAACTTCTTTGTTAAAGACACACAAATTCATGACTTTATGGATATTTCTCTCCATAATCATAATTTGATTAGCTATCAGCTAGTTGCAACTTGCTTTTAGAATTAATATTTCCAAATAAACACAAGATCTAAATATATATTCATAAATAAACAGTTGCTTTTCCTATTTGAGAAAATTGAATACAGAGGGGCAGTCTGATAAAATGGCATCTGACATAGAAATGCATATGAGGCAAAATGGATGAAAATAGCATCTATTAACATTCATCAACGTTTGCTGAATGTTTATAAAGACCAAACAGCTAATGTTAGCACAGTGAGGTGGCAGGTGGTGCACTTAGTGGTGGCAACTGCAGTGTGAAAGACAAGTCACATTCTGGATGGCCATGCAGATTTTTACAAGTACAGCATGCAGGCTCTTGTTGATTGCTAGTGATAACGCATAGCTAATCGTGGCAATTATGTTGAGAGATTGTGTTTTGTAGATGAGAATTTGCTCTATAAAACAGTTGCTGTGCATTTTGTATCTGTTGTAGTTACCATGGAAATAAATAGGAGACATCACTTTTGGAGCAAACTGCAAATTAGAACACAATGAATACAATACAGTAAAAAAAAAAAAAAAAAAAAAAAAAAAGAAATTTGTTCAAAAAAGTAGTTTTGCTATTCTGCTATGAATATATATATGTATTTTATTTTAATTGTGAACTAGGGATGTTAGCCCTTGCTAGGACTCATAAACCATCTATCTGAAATCTATTTTAGCTACCATTTGAGTCATTTTGTACAATGAGCAACAAAACTCATATTTCTTGGTATTTCATGATTCCCATTTGGTTACCCATAAAATTTACACTTGGGTTTTAAAGTTTTAAGAACCAACAATTGGATTTAGACGGAGCCTCAACACAAGAAGCAGCAATGTAAAGATTTTGCTGGAAATCAGAAGGAAGCAGTGTAATTAGCTGATCTCTTCTTGCTATGTTACTTCGATTTGTTGCCAGGTCATTACTGTATTTTTGTTACACACAAATTCATCAGCGAAGAATTTATTACCAGAGTGCTTATGAAGTAATGTAAACCAATGAGCGTATGACATTTTAAAAAGTTATTTAACTTCAGTAAATGCCTAAATATGTATCTCAGATGCTTAGCCTAATCTGTTAAAATACTAAAGGTCTGCAAATTTTATTTCAGTGAAAAGGCCTGGTGATTTTTTAGATCATCAGAACCAAGGAAACTCTTGGTGAGCTGGGTAAACTTCTGACAGAATTCCTTGAAGAGCTAGTTAGTGAAACACTGACAGAAATGGAAGACTGTAAGTTGTAAGTTGACTGAAATAACAAATTGGGGGAAGGGGTAAAAGCAGACGGTAAAAGTGTGTATATAATCAAAATACAGTTAGCATAAATAAAAATCTGCCAAGATTGAAATAAAAGTATAGAGGCTACACTGCTGTGCTTATAACAGTAATTTTGAAGGATGTCATAACGAATAATCTATTTCCCTAGTTCTGTTCAGAAAAGAGACTTTTGTTGTCAAGAAAGACTTATAGTTCCCTTAAGATACAGGTAGAAAACTGCACAGACTCAGCTACAGAGAGTTCCCAATAGAGAGAGACAAGTTTAACTGAAGAAACAAAAAGAAAGGTTTTATGTCATTACTTTCCCCTTAGCTTTTCTAGGACTCATAATTTTGAAGAGAGCCATGATAAAATTTTACTTAAAATCACTTTGCATTGGTGATGAGAATTTCAAAACCGAGGGTAAAACTCCAGACCCACTGCAGCTAAGAAAACTTTTCCATTCCTTGGGATAATAGTATTTCTATTCAGGATTGTAAATATATGCCTCACTTACTCCTACATGCTATTCAAGATAAAGGCTGCCACACAGTCATTTTGATAAAGGTGTAAAATACCTGTACAAAACTAATTTGACAAAACCTGCTCATAAATTATGTTCCTCTTCAATCTCAACAAAGGTTGACTTGCTTCCTTGGCTCTGGGGCTTTGTTCCAATCAGAATCCCTTTTATAAAACATCGGTTTAATTCTAAAGCATCGTCACTTGCAGAATTAAATAGAGTTAATAAAATAATGGCATTGCTATGAAAGATATACATATATTTTAAATTGCTTCTTTTCTGTTACATGATTGTCATATGTTTGTACAATAAAACAGGAAGTTTTCACTCTCTCAAACAACTATTGTTTACTGATTTTCATTCTGTTCTCTAGGGCTGGGGTTCTATTCCGAAGAAAGAAAGAATCTGATTTTTTCTTTCTAACTTTTCTATAAATATCTTTCCATTTACTTCCTGAATTTATCTGGTCTTGGATCTCACTACGCATGGAATAGCTGCTTTCAGACTAAATGCTATTGCCCAGATTCCAGGTAACAGCAAGCAAATTTGTTACACAATGGCAATATATATTTTAATATTGATTTTTGTTCTATTCCTAACAGACTTTGCTGTAAAAAAATATTGATCACATAGAAGAATATGTATGTGAATTTAAAATGATAAGTGATGTCATTAAAGACAACCAAAACAGTACTGTTTACAATAATAACAAATGGCAATTCCATTCAGAATAGATTCAATACTTCCAGGATCAGAAATGCAAGCAACCACACGTATTTGTTTAGTATTTGTTATTAACAATAAATCATCATACAAGACAAAGGAAATCATATGCATCATGACCTTCAGACACATCAACATGGTTACCAGTTTCGTGGGGAAAAAAATTAATTTATAAGATAATTTACATAACTATTGTGATGTAAGTATCCAGAATCATCTTTAGCTGCAGATGTGAAACAAAAGACCCAGTCCTGATTAGGACTTTAATTTGTGCCATTAATCAATGCACAGTTTAAATGACAGAAGAACACATTTTCTACTGGGTTAATCTATAAATTCGTATTGTACTCCTTTTTCCTAGTAGAACCTTTTAGCTCTATGTTTGTACCTTCACTTTTACTTCTTCCACCTCTCATTACAAATCTTATTTTACAATAGCCTACTACTAGGTCAGTAAGAAAGGGAGCAAATTCATGCTAGTCATTTCAATAGGTTGTTCTGAATATGTTATGCTTCCATTTTATTATGATAGTGTGTAACCCGCATTTTTGTCAGGCATATTATTCAGAAATTGCACTTTCCAAATAATCTTTTTCTTTATTTCTGTTCTCTCAATGGTAATTTTTAGTAAGATTTGCATGAAATCTATCTTGTCATTTCTGATTGTGCAGCAATGAAATTAATTTTTGAAAATATGAAATATAGTAATTATATTTGGACCTTTCAATAGCTTTACTTTTCAATAGAACACAAAATGTTAAAGTCTTAACAAACAAAAGATAAGCAGATAGTATTTTTCAGCAGCTATTCTGCATATACAAAGTAGAGCTTATAAGATGATTTCATTAGAATTTTTTTTTCTCAGAAATAAAATTGCCAAAATGAAAATTATGAAAGTAATGTTTCCATATCAGTTTGCATGTTTTTTATATCAGCAATCTATCTATATGTACCAGTCTGCAATAGACAAAGCAGTTTACAACAAATATGTCTGCTGACATATTTTCTGCTGTCCTTTCAAGCCTATTGATAGAACTCATGGAACTACAATGATACCTGTACATTTTAGCACCTAGATCTTTTCATTCACAGACCTTGTCACCAATTAATTATAATTTTATAATTAATTATAATTTTTTTTCAAACGAAAATATTTTTTATTTTCCACTAAAAAAAAAAAAAAAAAAAAAAAAAAAAGGAAACTGTTACCAATACTGAGATTAATTACACAGTATTATAAAGAGTTAGAGAAATTATGTTTAATTTCTAATTTTATGTAATGGCTTGAAATATGGTACAGGTTGGTAGTGGGGCATGAAAGTGCATTTTTCTGGTTACATAAATAACAGAAATAACTGGCAAAGCATCACTATTTGAAAGTCCTATTTGACCAAGTTGTCAATACCTATAATACCTGAAAGTGGAATTTGCATATGCTGTCTTTACACACTTTTCTAAAAATTTCAGATAGGTAAGTGCTCCTGTTTTGGACCTTTACAATCCTCTCATATTCTGAAGGGATTCTTTCCTAAAATTATAATGATTATTTCCTTTCATCAGTGACTCAGCTTTCAGAGATATTGCTATGGACTTATCTACAACAGCCAACAAGTTCAATAAATCCTAGATATAAAAACAGATATTCTCTTACTCATTTCAGCTTTTAGTGATCACTCAACAGTGGGGAAAAGAAAAAAGAAAAAAAAAAAAAAAAAAAACCTAGGAAAAAGAATGCAGGATAAATAAATAAGTAAGTAAGTAAGTAAGTAAATACGAAAAGAGAAATCTTGAACACTTAGACACTACAATCTGAAGAAGAAAACACTTAGAAGAACGCAGAAGACTGGGAATGATCTGAAGCCAAAAAGTCTGCATTGTAGTTTTTAAGGAGACGATTTCTGTATAAGATACAGTTTGGATCTAAGCCAAACTAACCCAAGTTTGGCTACTAGAAGATACATAAAATTAAATTTTGTCATTGCATCCAAAATAAACTATTCAAAGAAATCATGTGTTGCAAGCTATCACTTCTGAAGGACTTGAGTCCTAGAGAATATAAATACTACAAGAAAAGATCAAGAGAATCAGAAAGCACACAGTGCTGAGAATCAGGGTTCACATAATGGCAGTACATGAATCCAAGCATGAATCAGCAGCCAAGACAATACTCAGTATTTAGAGAAAGCAGAAAGAACTACAGTGAAATGTATCATTTTGCAGTAGAGTATGCACAGCCTTGACAAATCAAGATAACAAGAGCATTATTCATTCAGAGGAACTATGTAAAAAAATTGTGGGCAGTGCTGAAGCAGAATGAAGTCTTGTAAGTTTGGCACAGATGAACACAATTCTGTTTGTTACTGGAAATTAGTATCAAAAAAAAAAAAAAACAGTGGGCAGGAGGAAGGAAATAGGTGAAACTCAGGGCTCAAAGGCTTATCTTTCTGAGGGGAGTTTTGTGTCAAATGCTTGAGGAAGAGCATGTATTCAATTTATAACAGCACTGAGGAAAAAATACCAATTACTGGATTCAAAGCATGTCATGTCCACAATTTTTGTAAGAGATTTTTCTCACTGCTAGAACTGATTTCTCAATTGTGGACAAGTTCAAAGAGTAATTGCTCTGAGAAAAAAAAAAAAAAAAAAAAAAAAAAAGGAAGCTGACAGTAAATTACAGAATAAAGCTAAAGGACCCAGTTTTCTGTCCCTGTGAAAGTTCTTCTGACTTTAAGGAAGGGTATAAAAGAGAAATCAGATAGGTTCACTTCTCCAGGAATTACTGATTACAGAGCAAGAAGAAACAGAAAAAAAGAAAAAAGAGAAGGGAAGGAAAGAAAAAGGCATTGGGCTTTTATAATAGTTGCACATTCTAGGTAAAGCAAAAGAAAAAAAAAGAAAAAAAAATTAGAGTAAAGCTTTGTCTTCTAAGCATCCTAAAAATATTAAATAAATGTGTGGAAAATGTTTACAGAACATAGGAGAAGAAAATTCTGGAAGATATGTTTCATGCCAAGTATTTCTCTAGACTTCACTGATGTGTAGGGTTCTAAACAATGAAGCAGAAAAATGAAGTTTCCGCTTCCATTTGTTCCATTTTCATAATATGGAGGAGGTGTTATTTTACACAGAAAGTTGTTGATACAAGATAGAACAAACAGGACGTACAGGGAGATCCAACACAACACAGCCCTTATGCAGCCCAGGAAGGACTAAAAGACTTCCTTGGAAAGATAAACTTCATGGCCCAAGCATCAAAGAATTCCCCGAGCATACGAGAATGTGCTACAGCTCATAGAATATGCTGTGCAATATCTCAGTCACAAAACTAACTACAAACTTTAAAGATTCTCCTTTTGAGGTAAGGCTATAACAAGACAACAAGAGACAATAAGGAGAAAATTAGATTTTATGCAACTGATGAGGAGACATATGTGGATGGAAAAGCTAGTGATCAGATGCACACAGGTCATAAAACTTTTGTAACAAAACAGGAACGGTGCAATAGGAAATACAGCTCTGCAGTTTTGCAACGTGCTTTCAAGTTTTAGTTGCAAGAGACGAACATTAAACTGAAATAACCTCTTACTGCTCTGGCCAGTAAGGTCAAACTCGATATAGTAATATTCCAATGAGCCCTTGCATCAGTTTTCACTGATGTAGAAAGTGAAAGCTCTCATGGCAAATTCCTGCTACTGTAACATGAGTTAGGAAAACTGTATCAAACTATGCAATGTGCTCCAAAAGCTTCTATTTATTTATATGGAAAAATACAATGGATTCTAGGAGCTTAATAACACTGTTTGACAGAGCAAATTCTCAGCTACAAAATAGTGTTTTTCAACAGTCACCACCATTAGCTGTGCATTTTCAACATGGGCCTGCATACCACTCTCATAAAAATGTTTACGGCCATCCTGAAAATGGTTTCACATTGCTGTCACTACTGCTGAAATGCACCACCCACCACCTCGCTGAGCTTATATTCACCATCTCGTCTCCATAAACATTCAGTAAACACTGATGAATGTCGATGGGTACCATTTTCTCCGCATGAAGGAATTCAGTGACACCTTTTCTTCATATACATTTCCATATCAGATGCCACTTTTGTCAGACTGCTCCTCCGCTGCCATCTGTCAAACAGCAAGAAAATGTAATAGGTATTTGATATTGGCAGGGATGCTCAGTCTCTACTGCCATACCTCCTATATCCAACATTGTGGCTCAACATAATAAAATAGGAGGCATTATTTTCAGAGCAACCCTCGTACTGAATTTCTTTTCCGAAAAAGAAACTCTGATCAATGTTTTGCATCAACAGATTATAAGCAAGCATTAGGAAGTAGCTGAAGATACCTAGCAACAACCTTTTCAGAGAACTGTAAGCAAAAACCTAATGTCTGAGTAGATATTCAAGATAAATGACAATACGTAATGATGTGCAAAGGCAAATAAAAAAAAATGTCAGCATGAAATAAGATCTCAGCAACTAGTATTTTTTCAAAATGATTGTATATCTGACAGCAAAGCTTCATCACAGAAAACAGTGATGTTACAAGAGATTGCCTTACCAGTCATGGAGTTAATACAGAAAAAGAAAAAGGCTACTTTCAGTGTCTGGCTCCATTTCCCATATGTGGTATGCTTCAGCATGAGATATATGAGCAGTGTGTTTTCCAGCCCATAATGCAGAGATGGATTCCATTAATGCCAAACAACACACAGATTTATTCAGTGGGTAGAGCGCTTTGCTCCTGCACTGACACCAGTGACCCCACTGCATATTACATTTTTTCATGCTGTTATCTTCACAAACATAAACTGTAGAAAGACACGTAGCACATTTCTCAGTCTTCAGCAGGTTAGGGACTGTACTGTATGGTGATACTGAGCCCTAGGGCAACCACAAAATCCAGGCAAGGCATCATACAAAAATAAATGCAAAAAAAATAAAATAAAGAGAGAGGGAGACATAGCGGTATGTTTGAGGCAGAGGTTAAGATAGCAGTAAAAAGGAAATTAAGGTCAAAAAAAGAAGGAAGGGGAATATAAATAGAAAAGAACTAATGGAAAACAGTCAGGAAACCCTGGGGGGGGGGGAAAGGTGGGAGAAAAAATGAATAAAAACGTGGTCAGGATCAAAGGTGACAGAGGCAGAAATAGTCCGATGGGGGAGGAGAGGGAAAAGCATAAAGACAGAAAGAACAGACTCACTCAGATCATGGGTCGGGATGTTCTTCCTCTCCTGAGGCCTGAACTGAGCCAATGGCTAGCAAAGATCAGCACACTCCTGTAACATAAAGAACTTCTCTATTTTGCAATTGGCAGGTTCATTCTGCAGTGTCGGAAGTTCCCTATTTATAAAGTAAATTGTAATTGCACTACACCATAATGCATTCACACAAGGGTGCTTTTTTTTTTTTGAGGTTATGGGGATTCTTATTCAGGAATTATCTAGATCCTGAGTGGTTGAACTTGAAATCTTAACATTTTTGGTATGTAATCCCTTTTGAATGTTGTGTATACACAACAAAAGAAACAGAAATAAATGTAATTATTTGACTCTGTCAAAATACAATCATTCCTGGGGTGAACTTGAATTTAACCTTCATATCACATTTGCCAGATGCTTTCCATAGTTATTCATCATTTTCACACATCAAGTGCACTTTCATTCCTCTGTTTTAACACTCTAAAATGCAGTACAGAGCAACTGGCCAGATTCTTCACTCTGTTTATCAAGAGGTCAGAGGAAATGTGAACATTTGAAAACTTGTTAATATTCTTATAGGGTAGAAATATCTCAGCACTTCTTCAGTGCACAGTCTGCTTTTGTAATAAAACACTTTTCATCTCACTTTTTTTTTTTCCTTTTTTTTTTAATTGCGACCAGGGAATTAAAAGGGTTAATGTTGCATTTCTTTTAAAAGTTCATCTGATTCATGCTCAGCATTCATTCTTGTGTTTCCGAAGGCAAGAAATGGTGCTTTTTACCTTTTCACTATCCACACTCAGGAAGAATTATCAACCTCTGTAAGTAATACATTGAAATTAATTTCTGTGCTCATGGCCAGAGGCAAGATTGCATGGTGTCTGCTAATGAAAATAATTGTGAGGAGATAGAGAACAAGATAAAGAGACAGTGAAAAATAATATCAAACTTTTAAAAACCCTTCAAATTACAAACCTCTACAGAAAAAGCCAGTTGATTCTAAATTAGAGCTCTATGGATTATTCAAAACTAGTAATTTATTAATTAAATTTTAGTTTTTCTGTTTGTGAATTGGGTTTGAATTTCACAAGTATATTTGGTATTCAAAACTATTCATGTATTTCTTTCTAAAATTTATTTTTCTTCTACATCACAATGATATGTGTTTTAGTACAAAGATCCAGATACAAATTATTTCATAAATGCAGCTTGTTGTTGGGCCAGACCAATGATTTCATTCACTCCAGATTTCTACTCCTCTAAGCTTCACAGTTTTTCTAGTCTCAACTGGGCTATACCTGTCAGCAACAGAAGTTCAGTATGAAAACCATATTTTTTATTTCTTCATTCAAATGTATAATTGAGATTAGTACTATCAACAAGACAGTCTTCTGCTTGACTCATCACAATGGGAAAATGCTAAAAAGCACAGACATGCCTATATCAAAAAGTTTATTTTTTCTAGTAGTGTAAGTAGTTTTAAGATTCCTTTTTTCTAGCTTATCTCATTGTTGGAGTTAAACTATATGTGTAACTTAGATTTTATTATGTATGTATGGGTTTGTTTCCTTCATATTCTCTCCAAATATTAGATTTTCAATATGTTGAATATTCTGCTTTTCACTCTAACCAAGCTGCTTTCAAAGGCTAATGAGCTTCTAACAAAATCACTCTGAATTTCATTGGCCTGGGGCAAGACTGGCAAAAGTTTGGCCTGTGTGTAGCATTTTCATTTCTTCCCTATCTTGTTTCTCCAAGGGTGGAAGACAATGGGCTGTAGTTTTGCTCTCTGTTGTCTCCTTTTCTGACTTTTTCTAGTGTCTCTCTTCATCTTGCATGGTTAATGTTAGGGTGCAGGGAGTGAAGAAGAGCTGCTGAATAGTAGTGGGCTAAAAAGATCCTTCTTTCCTCTACCGCTGCTCAACTGCCCTTTCTTACTGTTATTTCCAAACTGAATGTTTGCAGCTGAGACTGTTACCCCATTCTGTTTCCATGCTAAATGTGAAGAACCAGGAATAGGGAGGAAGGGCAGCACAATAGCAGGGTCAATGCAAACACAAAAAAAATTCTGTCCTGCAAATACAAAAAAAAAAAAAAAAAGTGGTCCTGCAAACACAAAAAAATTGTTTCCCTGAGGGCCAAATAATGCTCCCAGTCCTACTGCCATCCTAAGTTGGTAGAAGGATCAAGTCTGACTTCTGGTTCCACACAGGATGACCCAAAATTCAAGCCATATATTTGAGAGCATTGTCCAAATATTTCTTGTTCTCTGGCAGATTGGTGTTGTGACTACTGCCTTGGAGAGCCTCTTCCAGTGCCTCACTCCTTTTGCCCTTCAGACCCTTCACCCTCTTCACAGCCCTCCTTTGGATATTCTCTAATAGCCTTATGTCTTTCTTTTACTGTGGTGAACAAAACTGTAAACAGTCCTCGGGGTGAAGCTGCACAGCATGGAGCAGAAAGGACAACTCCCCTTGTCCAGTAGCAGTGCTGGACCTGGCACACCCCTGGGTGCAGTTGGGTGTTGGGGCTGCCAAGGCACATTGCTGACTCAGATTCAACTTGCCATCAGAACCCTGAGATCCCTTTCCATGGGTCTGCAATCCAGCCTACCATGCCCCATACTGCACATATTTGCAGGGCTACACTGTCCCAAGCACAGAATTCAGCACTTGGCTTTATTAAACTTCATAAAATTAGTCAGTAATTACCCAGACCTGTAATTTATGAAGATTTCTCTGCAAGGCCTTTCCAATCTCAAAAGACCAACATCCTATCCTAATTTTTAGAAGCTTCTAACAGACAGGGAACTCTCCAGATTCCTTAAACTGTTGATAAATAATGGAGAGAGGTTTCTCAGTGTCATCAGCAGATCTTTGAGTAACCTGGGAAAAATGTCACCAGTATCCATAGATCTACGTGCATGCAGCTGGAGCAGAATATCCTGCACAAATTCAGAGTTTGCTGGGAGTTTATCATTCTCACAGTTCTGAGGTCTCAGGTTCTATCACTGAGGTCAAAGACAGAGGTGAAGAAAAAATTATCTTTGCTTTAATTATGTCTTCACTTATGAGATGACCATCCTTATCAAGTAATGGGTCAATGCTATCTCTTGTCTTCTGTTTGCTATTATCATACTTAAAAAGCTTTTTTATTTCCCCCAAAGTGCTGTCCAACTTCAACTCTGTTTATGCCACACAGATTTTCTCCTTATAATGGCATGTCACCTGACCTCGTTGGAAGCGAGGTGGTCATCATACACTTCCTTTTTCTGCCTAAGCTCTATAAGACCCCTCAGCTCAACCAAGTTGACCTTCTCCTCCACACTTGCTTGATTTCTGACATTTTGAAATTGTCCTCTTCATGTTATTAAAAGGTGGTACTTAAAAAGTAATCAACACTGTTAAGGCACTATACACTTCAAAGGAAGTTTCCCAGGAGAGCTGGCCAAGTAGTTTCTTGAGCAGCCTGAAGTCTGCTTTCCTCATACTGAGGGTCAAAGTATTGGTGGCTGTATGGAGTTTGTATGGCAAGATTTTGGAAATGGGGGAGGAGGGGGAGGGAGGGGGGAAGGAGTTACAGGAGTGCAGTCTCTGCTTACAGAACCACAGAGCCCAGCACTTCCCCGTGTCACAGCAGAGCTGCTTCAGCTGCTCCAGCAGGGACTCACCACTGCCAGGACTGAGAAGTGAGAGACACTTGGTATGGTTTAGGAGAGTGGATTTAAAGGAGAAGGAAAAAGCTGCTGCAGAACATCAGCTGGAAGAGAGTGAGAAATGGTAGAGAAGTGGCCCTGCCTGCAACCAGTGCAGGGAAGAGATGATGTTTTTGCATAGCAGCAGAATGTTGTGAAGCCAAAGGGATGTGCACTAGTGCTCGTGATACAACATAACTTTCCACTTGTGGTTAGGCCCAAAGAAAAGAGTATGTGCATTTTTGAGAGATAACAGAAAGAATAGAAGTAAGAAATAATAAGGGCTATGCTAGAAAAGGTTTGAAAGGACAATTAAATGGTAAGAAGGAAAAGGGAGAACTGAGATGAAAGAAGAAAAGATAAGATGTCCTTGCAAAATAAAATCTGAGAAGAAAAATTGGTTAAACAAACTTATCTTGTAGATATACGGCAGGAGGTGCTAGCTTGGCAACTACTTGTAAATCTCACTTGCTTGACAGAATAAAGAGAGATAGGCTTTATCAACTACTTGTAAATCTCTCTTGCTTGACAGGACAGAGGGGGAATAGACTTTGTCAAGCAGGATGCAAAGATAACTCTAGTTGGTCAAAGCAACAAACTGCGTCCAGATTACAAAGTATGTATGAACAAAGGAAACAAAGGGTACCTCCTGGGGTGAGGAAGAGCAAGCAACAGGTTAACTGAGATAAACATAAACCATGAATAACTTATCTAATGGGGAAATGGGAAGGGCTCACTTGCAGTCAGGTAACAGGCAACGTAAACTGTGGTATTTTTCCAACGTGGTGTGCCTACCTAGTAGGTCACCCACTCCTGCAAAAGCATGAAATAAAATGTGATTTCTAGCGAGTTCTGCCTTAGCTTGGACTATTGGACATGAGGGTTTCTCACCCGGTTCGGCTCTGAAGGAGGGCGGGAGGCTCTCCAGGAGAGGCCGACGGAGGAGCGGGCAGTACCCTTGCAGCCCGTCGGCACCGCGCGGTGCGCGTCTCCCTGCGTGGCCACGGAGGAGGGGCGGCCACGGCTACCCGAGGGAGCGGCCCGCGTTGAGCAGGAGGGCCGGGGGGGCCGCCGCCCGCAGGGCGGGCCCCGCGGTATGGAGCAGCGTCGGAGCGGTGCCGGGAGCGCTGCAGCCTGTGGGAAGCTCGCGGGGACCCTCCAGGATGGACGGCAGCCATGGGAGGGACCGGTGGAGGAGCGGCAGAGACAAAATGCACCTTTCCTAGTGTGCTCTCTTAGTATACTTGTAGTAAGAAGTTATCATCAGTGTGCTGGAGGAGTTTGCTGGACATGTTAGTGTTTGGGATCTTGGTGGACAGCAGGATGACCATGAGCCAGCACTGTGACCTTGTGGCCAAGAGGGCCAGTAGCATCCTGAGGGGTGGTAGAATGGGCGTGGTTAATAGTTCGAGCGAGGTTCTGCTCACCTTCTACTCTGCCCTGGTGAGACCACATCTGGAGAATGTGTCCAGTTCTGGGCCCCTCCATTCAAGGACAGGGAATTGTTTGAGAGAGTCCAGCACAGAACCACAGTGATGGTTAAGGGTGTGGAGCATCTCCCTTAAGAGGAAAGGCTGAAGGAGCTGGGTCTCTTTGGCTTGAAGGAGCCTGAGGGGTGACCTCATTAATGTTTGTAAAGATGTAAAGGGTAAGTGTCAGGAGGATGGAGCCAGCCTCTTCTCAGTGACGTCCAGTGATAAGACAAGAGGCAATGAGTGCAAGCTGGAACATAGGAGGTTCCACAAGTATGAGCAAAAACTTTTTCACAGTGAGGGTAACAGAATACTGAGAAAGGCTGCCCAGAGAGTTTGTGGGGTCTCCTTCTCTGGATACATTCAAAACCGACCTGGATGCATTCCTCTGTGATCTAGCCTAGATGTGCCTGCTCCAGCTGGGGCATTGGACTAGATGATCTTTTGAGGTCTCTTTCAATACCTAACATTCTACAATTCTGTGATTCTATGATCTATGTGATAATGCCAGTGGTATTTGGGCAGTTAAGTCACCTTAAGGCAAGGGCACTGAAGTTCATTAAATGATATGTCTTTGCTTGATCATTAATCATTACCCAGGTCATCTCAACCATGTCATCACTGGCATCAAGCTCCCTGCAGCCCAGCACCTCTTTAATATACAGCACTGTCCCCTGCCTCACCTGCCATGCCTAGCCCTTTGGAAATCTTAGAAGTGTCCATCATAGCGCACCAATCAGAAGACTCTTCCCACCAAGTTACATTTATGCCTATGTTGTTGTAGTTCTGGGACTTGAGCTAAAGCTTCTAGTTCCTCTTGCTTGTTTTTTGCACTTTAATCATTTTTCCCATCATTTTACCCTCTATTTAAATCACTGTCATTTGAAAATCCAGTAAAGAGACCTCCTTCCTTTTTATCCGCTTTCTCTTTCCTCTTCAACAGCTCTCTTTCCTTCCTTTAGTTAACTTGCAAGCAATTTGTCCTCTATCTTCTCCCAGGACTACCAATCAATTTCCTGGCACCTGAACAATTGTCCTCTTAAACCCATCTTCTCTGTCTATGGTACAAAAATAAACTATTTCTAAGCCACTGTAATCACTACTTTAGTTTATCAGTGATTCAACCCCTGTACACTCTGTAACTTTATCAGCTTCACACCAAATACCTCCTTTATTATGTAAATAATTTACTTACTTTTTTTCCTTTTAATAACAGTTACTACTACTTTTTTTTGGCAAAAAATCTCCAGTCTTACTTAAAACTCACTTTATTAGAGGTAGAAAAAATGCTCTTCAGTACCACACTGTACTTTAAATTCATTTGGCACCTATCAAGTGAATGAATTACATGCCCTGGGACTAAATAAATACAGGAGACATTCAATATATTCTCACATGCCTTGGCATTTGAGCATTACATCAGCTGGCCTCAGGTATATGCACACAGAGACTAGTGCATTCTGCAGCTACAGGAATCATTTACCGAGCTTCAGGCCAATAAAAAAAGAATTATCTGATGCCATGGACACTGACAAGAAGTCACTTGCTGTTATCAATTTTTGGCTAAGGAATTATCTGTTTAGCAGCTCTGTTTATCCTCTTATAATCCTCTGTCAAGAACTGAAAAGAAGCTTGAGTAACAGTAATGGAAAAAGGTCTTTTTAATGATACCTTCTCAGAAGAAATGTGTGTGGCAGAATTAATAATCTGAGCATTGTTGTGTGGTTTAGCAAAAACAGCTTAGTATAAAAGACAGAGAAGATTTACAGAGGTTGCCGTTAAAAGCTACTTCTTTATTTTATCCTGCAACTAAATTCCAACTAGAGCAGCATATGACATAGTGTTTTGGATCTACATATTGAATTTACAAAGAACCCAGGCAGCAGTTCTCAAGCAATCAAACCAATGGGAAGCACATAGATGAGATATCACCAGCTTTTCTCTTTGCTTTCACTTTTAAAAGACACACAGAGTGGCGTTCCTGGTATAATTTTTATGCAACCATTTATATAATCCCTACAGAATTGTTCATCAGAAGAAGAGTTCTCTAAACAGCTGTGAATAGGGTAAAACACAACCTCTCTACTACGCTATCTTTTTAAATTGTGTGAGAACTTTTGAAATGAAGGGAATTTGACAAATACTACATAATGTTAGCAGTGATATTTTAAAAAGTAGAATAAAACACAGTTCATATCAAATGAAATAACAGTATATACTTACTTTCCATTTTTGTAGCATATACTTAGAATGGTAAACGCATGTGGGGCAAGTTTCAGGAGGATTTAAAATATAAATAAATATGAGTTAAATACATAGATGTGTCTAAATAAAAGGTGAGCTTAATATTTTAATACTTTTCTCACCCACATTATTTTTAGGTTGGATCTGTATGACAGTACCTGCCTTCAGCTTTATCTATTTCTAAAAAGGAAAAATAGTACTCAGTCTTTTAAACTCTAATAAATGAATGGCAAGGACCTTTACTTTGCAGGACATTCAGAACACTGGAAAATGATATTGAAATGTAAGCTGACCTGGGATTTCCCAATTCAGAGGAAAATTATTCCTTCATTAAAATAAAATAAAAAAAAATGTTAAAGATGGGTAATGTCTTGGAAGAAGTGTACACATCTGAAGATAAACTTAAATGCAAAAAACATTATTTCTGATCTTAAATGAAAGTCTTTCTAAACATTAAAAGAATTTCTAGTTTTACTGCACAAAATTCACATTGTACTGTTGCTTCATTAATATGTGCTTATCCTTTTTAAGAAACACTGGAATTTTTTTTTAGGTAGAGGTTTTCATTTCCTTGCCTACATAACTATAGCCAGATATGTATTGCGAAAATACAGACAGAAAGTTAAACTTGTTTAACTAGACTCAATGTCCATATCACGGGCAATTTCCAACATTATTTCTTATTCATAAAGTGACCATCACTAGGTTTATTATTCCAGTCTTTGGGAATGTTCTCTGTAATAACATAGTTCCATTAGGAAAGAGGGAAATGTTTAAACAAACTGATCTTCAGGTAATAGAGAACTTCTGCGAATGCAGACTTGGAACACTGCCTTCATATAGTCACTCAACATAATTTGGTGCTATTATTGAAAGAGAAAGCAGATGTTCTGAACAAAAGTTTCCTTACGTAGCACTTCAAGATCCATGAAGAGACAGATCATGACCTTAAGTATTGGTGTAGCAGATGTGCTACAGAATCACAAGGGGCTGAGGTTTTCAGGGATGTCTTATGTTTATGTGGTCCAAATGCCCTCCCTGCTCAAGCAATGGCACCTAATGCAAGCTGACCAGGACCAGGTCCAAGGAGTTAGGAAATATCTCTTACAAGGAGACTCCACAACCTCTCCGGGCACTGTGTCAGTGCACAGTCATTGTCACAGTAAACAAATGCTTCCTGATGTGTGTTCCAGTGCGTACACATTGTCTATTGTCCTGTCACTTGAGCATCACTGGAAAGAGCCTGGCTCTATCTTCTTTGCACCCTTCAGGTGTTTATATGCATTGACAGGATCCACCTGATCCTCCTACTCTTCAGGCTGAACAATACCATCTCTCAGTCTCTCCTCATAACAGATGTTGCCATCCCTTCATCATCTTTGTGTCCCTTCACTGGACTCACTCCAGCAGCTCCATTTACTCCCAGTAAAGCCATACCAGTGCTATATAAAGGGGCAGAATCACTTCTCTTTGCCTGTCAGCAATACTTGATGTATCCCAACCATGAAAAACATTATCCTTCCTTGTAGCAAAGGTACATAGCTTGCTATCTACCAGGACCCCAGAGCCTTTTCTGCCAAACTGCTTTACAGTTGCCCTGAGCACGTCCTGATGCTTTTAGTTCTTCCTTGCTAGGTGCAGGTATCTGCACTACTCCTTTTTGAATTTCATGAGGCTCCTGTCATTTCTCTTGCCAGTTCTGGTCCCTCTGGATGGCAGCTTGAGCCTTTGACGTATAAGCCACTCCTCCATGATATGTGTTACCACCTGACGATACACTGTAGATACTCCTGAAGATACACTGAAGATACTCCATAATCCAGATTATTAATGCAGATATTAAATGTGATGATATCCAATATTGACCTCTGGGATATGCAGCTAGTCTGTTTCCTCCAACTAGACTTTTTGATGTTGTTATCCACCCTCTGGGTCTCACTGTTCAGCCAGTATACAGTTCACTGTCTGCTCATTCAGCCATATTTCAGCAGTTTGTCTGTGAGAATCTTACAAAGAGTGAGTGTTAACAGTCTTACTGAAGTCAAGATAATTGGTATCCACTGTTGTCTGCTTGCCTACCAATCTATTCATTGCATGGTAGAAGGTTCTCAGGCTGGTCAAGCATGATGTACATTTAAAGAGATTACAAAAATGTAAAAACTCAAAACAGATGGAGACGAACTGTAATAGCACACTAAAATTGTAGCATCTCTTTACATCTTCAAGAATATTTGAAAAACATAATGTATCAACCTATCCTGAAGATATTTTTTCTACCAAACCAAGCTCTTAGTGACATTCATCTGCATTTGAGCCAATTGAAAGAGATCTGAAAGGAAAAGCAATTTGATTTTAATTATGCTTATAGCAATTGAGACAGACAAAATTATACACACTACAGTTTTTTGGTTGGTGCTTTATGCAGAGACTAGTGTCTCTTAAACATATACATATTTGTTTCTGCAAGTCTTTCTTACAAACATTCCTATTTTTCTGTCTTCTCTTCTGTGCTAGAAACCCTGATGAATGAGTCTCTGAAGTCAGAGAATTTGAAAGGTGACTGTCAAAGTATGCCACTGTTATTTTTTTCTCTCTCTCTTTCAGTAAGTGTCTGTATGTATTTATTTTCATCAATAGAATGATAACCAGAGGTGTAATTTCATCGAGATTAATGGTCACAATTCTAGTATTACACGCAAATATAGCAGGACCTAATTCTATTATGAAATCAGAATCAAACACATAGTTTTCCTGCTTGTAATAAATTAATTTTTTTGTAAAGTGTATCATGAATTTAACTACCTGGAATCCTGAACAGGAAGTAAGCATGATTAACAGGAAGGAAGCACCTCACTCCAGAGTTTTAATTTTCTCTTACAAATCTTTATTCCCTCTCATGCATGATATAGTACACTTACAGCAGTCATCCTCTGCATTCCAATTTGCTCTTTTTCAGCACATCAAACTTGCTGTTATCATAAACGTTACTACTTTCTCCCTGTACTTACCAAGATAGTTTTACAGCAAGCTGCTGTTGTCTCTTAACTGAAAATTTGTAACTTTTTGTCCTCAGTTTTAAAGTTTGTCACAACACTGCATCTTCCCACCTACAGTTCGGTTCTTACGTCCTCCTACACTCTTAATCAGATGACTGTACTTGTTACAATTTTCCTGATTTATTGTACTTCATTTTTCTCCCTTTTAAATCTATAAGAACAAAAAACTGGGTAAGAAAAGAGCTCAACTAACCTAATCTCTGATTTCTGGTATATATATATATATAAAAATTTGTATATTTGTATATATAAATATATATATTTTTGATGATAGATGCTACCGCAGGAAGAGAGAAATTGGTACATACACGATGGCAGCTCTAAAAGTAATGCCTCCTATTTTGTTATGTTTGTCCATGATGTCAATGGCTGATGTTAGTAGCATGGTACTAGAGGCTGAGCCTTCCCTCCAATATTCCATTACATTTTGTTGCTGTGTGATAGATAGCAGCAGAGGGCTAGTCTGACAGAATGGCATCTGGCATGGAAATACAACTGAAGCAAAGTTGTGTCATTGAATTCTTCCATGTGGAAAAAATTGCACCCATTGACATTCACTGATGCTTGCAGAACATTTGAGGACACCAAACCATGGATGTTAATGGTATGAGGCACTGAGTGCATTTCAGCAGTGACAGCAGCAATATGAAAGATGAGCCATATTCAATATACCTATGTACAGCTATCACATCATGAAATGAAGAGCATCTTGATCTGCTCACCTATGTAAAACAGTATATTACGACAGAAAACTGAGTAGAGAGATTAAAATTGGCTTCAGTGCATTGAAAATAACGATGGCAACATTAAAATATTGCAAATTTTATGCCAAGTGGGTCCCATGATTGCTCACACAGGCAAAAAAAAGAACACCATATGGAAGTTTGTCAGGACCCATTCTAGCAAAACAAAGTTGAAGGTAACAGTTTCTTGGATCATATCATTACATCATTTGCTACTGCCCCTCACAATATTTTTTTCTCTAAATTGGAGAGGTATGGGCTTGAAGGATGGACTGTTTGATGGATGGAGAATTGATTGGCTGGAGACAGCCAGAGGGTTGTGATCAATGGTTCTGTATCAGGGTGGAGGCCAGTCACAAGCAGCGTCCCTCAGGGGTCAGTCTTGGGACCAGTGTTCTTCAACATCTTCATCAGTGACACAGATGATGGCATCGAGAACACCTTCAGCAGGTTTGTAGATGACACTAAGCTGAGCGGTGCAGTTGATACACTGGAGGGATGGGAAGCCATCCAGAGGGACTTGGGCAGGCTGGAGAAGTGGGCCCATGAGAAACTAATAAGATACAAGAAGGCCAAATGCAGGGTGCTGCAGTTGAGACAAGGCAATCTCATGCATTTATACAAAATGGAGAAGAACCCCTCAAAAGCAGCCCATGGAGAAGGACTTGGGGGTCCTAGTGGATGAGAAGCTGGACATGAGCCAGCAGTGTGTGCTTGCAGCTTGAAAAGCCAACTGTGTTCTGGGCTGCATTAAAAAAGGGGTGGCCAGCAGGACAGGGAGTGATTGCCCCCCTCTTCTCAGCTGTTGTGAGGCCCCATCTGGAGTACTGCGTCCAGACCTGTGACCCCCCAATGTGAAAAGAACATGGAGCTCTTGGAACAGGTCCAGAGGAGGGCCACTAAGATGATCAGAAGAGAACACCTCTCCTATAAGGAAAGTTTCTGGGAACTGGGCTTGTTTAGTTTGGAGAAGAGAAGGCTTCGGGCAGACCTCATTGTGACCTTCCAATATTTGAAAAGAGTATACAAACAGGAGGGATAACGATTGTTCACATAAGTGGATAGTGATAGGCCAAGGGTGGCTGGTTTTAAACTGAGCAGGGGGTGGCTTAGGTTGAATATTAAGAGGAATTTTTTCATACAGAGGGTGGTGACACACTGAAACAGGAGATTGTGGTGCCCTCATCTCTGGAGGCATTCAAGGCCAGGCTGGATGTGGCTCTGGGCAGCCTGGTCTCGTGGTTGGTGACCCTGCTCACAGCAGGAGGTTGAATGTAGATGATCATAATGGTCCTTTTCAACCCAGCCCATTCTATGATTCTATGATTGCCAGTTACAAGATATGGTGTCACCATTATGAGAAGGAGGGTAAGCAGCAGCCCATTAAGTGGCATCATGTGAATTTGTCTTTAAAGAAAAATTTCAAGATGTTAAGTTTGGGATAGGGGATGTCGTTGGTCCTTCTGGATTTCCTGGAACCTGGACCAGCCATCAACTCTTGCCACTACATCACAATGCTGACAGATGAAGGCTTAAACCTCCAGAGTTAAGTTAAAGAAGACAACTTTTCTCTTGCAAAATGAAAGACAACTGTTCGCTTGACACCAGGCCTCATACCAGTTTGAAGACCATAGAGCCACCAATCTTGGCTGAGCTACCCTGTCACACCCATGATAAAGTTTGCATGTGGCACATTCTGAATTCCAAGACAGGATGCATGTGCAACCTTCTCCTAGCAACAGTCCCATCATAGTAACTGGGAAACAACGGTCACTTCTACTGATGCAAATCTGTATGACTGTGGCATGCAGGCTCTTGTTGATTGCTGGCAAAAACACAGAGCTAATGGTAGTGATTACATTGAAAGACAGAGTTTTGTAGCTGCGAGTTTGCTCTACCAAGTAGTGTTACTGTGCTCTTTGTATCTGTTGGAGATGGAAAGAAATAGAGAGCATTTCTTTCAGAGCAAGCTGTATATATATAATCCCCCTCTCAAGTGTCCTAACCATTTCCATCTATTCTAACTTTGGGATTTCCTGCTTTTATTAATAATAATAATAATTTAAAAAAAAAAAAAAAAAAAAACTGAACAATTTTTTAGTCTTCTATTCCATATTACTCATGATTTCCTATACGTCAATGTAAAAGTAATCTTTTTTTCACCCCACAGTCTGAAATACCAGTTCCTGTTGTGAAAACTAATCCTTAATTTTGATCTTCCTTTTTAACATTCTCTGAAGCTTTTCCAGTCCTGCCATAGCTACTGTAAGATCAGAACCAGAACTGTGCAGACACTTACTGTTCACAATCTTTTGTTAACATCAACAGTGAGTAAACATGTTAGGGGTGCAGTGCAGAGACAGATTTTGAATGATGTGCAAAAAAATTGAGGGGAGACAGCAACTTAGAGCTAAAGCTTCTCAAATTTGTAAAATATACCATTAATGTAACCCATGGTGCCTTGCTTTTTCAGCTTCAGTTCCTACATCTCAGGTCCAGTATTCAACAAAATAAGAATAAACTGCACATAAAGGGCTGACAACAATTTCCTCATACCAACTGTGTGCTTAGAAACTTGAGAATCCTCCATCTTTTTTTTCATTCAAACTACTCAAATTCTCCTGAAATCACACTTCTTTGTGCATATTCTTCTGCATGAAAAACATGCCATTCAGCTTTTCCTCAAACATTTCCTGTTCATTCTGACAGTATTTGATGATTACTGGTATTATGTGTGTGTACGGTATTAGATATATACTATGCTTGGAACACTTTGAGGAATATTAACTATCCAGGAATATTCAGTTGTTATAACTATTTCTTTGAAAGTAAGGGGTTTGATACTGAGCATTACAACTCCTAGAAAACCTGCAGAGAGTACATTAACAGTTAAGGTCAGCAGTCAGTGTAACATTTGAAAATGATTTACTCCCTGGGAATATCAAAAATTACTGTTATGCTAATTAAAGCTTAATTTACACTTTTAAAAGTGTTTAGAAGTCTCATTTTTAAACATCTTTTAACGACTAGCACCCTTTGATTGTCCTGCTCTGATATGCTAGCTCTGAGGGGAATGGTATTTTTCTTTGGGGTTGCAAATGATTATGAAGACAACATAATTATTAAAAAGCTTTTTGCTTGCTACGATAAAATTGATCAAGATTTGGAAAAGTACTGACATAGAAATTCTCTATGTTTGCATTTTGGATTAAAGCTCAAGAATATTCTTTCACTTCAGGAAGCATGTTCAGAGTTGTAGATTTTTTTATTGTATTGAAAAAACATAAAACCAGAATTGAGCCAACTGTATCCCACAGAACTTACTGAAATGCTTCTTTTTAGAAAGTATCTTTCTAGTCAGGCAGCCTAAAATTAAAATTGTTGGTAAAAGTAATTTAAAATGTTGAAGCGTTAACTGTTTTGTCTTTTGCGTAGCATTTCAGTGCAGTTCTACCATTTATTTTCCATTAGTTAGATGTTTATGAAGTAATATAAGTATAATCTCAGCCCAATTAACTATGTTTTCTCTTGTGCTTAAGTATATTTAGGAAAATTTGCAATTGATGCAGACATTAAACAGCAGCTTTAAATGGCTTAGTTATGAAGGGCAGTACTTAAAGAGTGTACGTTGTTGATGCAGTATCAGTACAACACACTGATAAAGATACTGGCTGCAGTCTATTCCTATGTTACACTAAGGATATATTGGTATGAGCAGTGAAAATTTTTTATAGTTTTAGTTGTCGGTAAAAATGATCAAGAACATTTGATAATTCCGGTAATTTATTTGGTGTATTTATAGAAGGGATATAACATTCAGAAGAAACTTCTGAAGTTTCTTTATAATCTTCAAAATTATGCATATTCTTTGTACACATTTCACACTAAAGACATACATTAAAATACTCTGACTTGTCATGTTTGCCTGTACTTAAAATGACAATGTCAAAATCTGTAAGGAAAGACCAATAAAAAGCCAATGCACTTTGCTCTACCCCTAGCAACAAGCTGTACCCTAATGCAAAAATTAAAAGTCAAGAGAAAGAGAATGAGTTCTATGCCTAATTAATTTATTTCAAATAACCAGTTGCTCTGAGCCAGGCAACAATTGCCTCTTTATGGAAAGGTAGTATTTCTGCATCCTACGATCCTCCACACATAAAAAATTCTATAAGGTCTTACACAAATAGATTATTTGAACACAAAAGCCTGTATTCTGCAAATGAGCACAATATTAAACTGCTTTTTCATATCTGTGCCTTCATTGTACTGCTGTTTCCTTCTCTTCCTCTTGCAAACTGGTTCCCATGTGCCCATCTAGTTCATAGGACAAGACGGGTGTAAGACACTAACCCTTTCAAACTCAGAAGGCAGGAGTTTGAATGTTAAGAACTGAATTCTGGGTGTTGCAATTGTAGTGCATGGCAGAAAAAGGAAGCAAATAACAGGAGCTCTGTCCTGTAAGCCAAACAGATGATAAATTTTTGTGCCCTAGTTGTTGTTAAAGGCTGGCAAACTCATGTCTTCTCTTGTTCTCTCATGTGCTCTCTTTATTAAGAAGATGGAAAAATAACTGATCGTAGAAAAGAAGGGAAAAGAATGTATTTCTGCAGTGAAAGAAAGCTCCTACATTAAACATTCTTAATTTTCTGTGGAAGCCTATTTTATTTCAGTTTACATAATGAGAAATCAATTCATTGTGACACTACCTTAGCTAATACATGTATACTTTGATTTTCACTTTGAACTAGATAAAGTAACAGCTCTGATAAGCTCTTTATTTCCAAGAGACATGTGATATGCTTTGGCTACCATTGCCAAAGTGTTTGGGTTTTTGCCAATGTTTGGATTTAATGTACATGTTCAGTTTCTCAACTCATGATATACCGGTGCAGATTCTATCATCTTGAACAGAATTTTGTGGTGATTTTTTAAATTTCATTAATTTGCTCAAAGAACAAAGCTGACAGAGGAGATTGGGCAAGACAGCAGGTGCATGGGTAGTGTTCTTTAAGGAAAACTCAAAAATGAAATTATGAAACATAGGAATCTGCTTATTAGAAATCTGATGCTTTCCAGCTTCTTAAAATTTCATCTCCATCCCTCTTTTTGAAGTGTTAGTAAGATGCTGAATATTGTTGGATAACACTTCCATAAGTATCTTATACCTGTTTAGCAAGCCTGTTTTTTTATTCTTGATGTACTTCCTTTAGACATGAAAAACACTACAATGAATAAGTGATACATAATATAAAGTGATACATAAATAAGGAAATTATGCATACATATAAATACTGTTAATAAATTAAATAACTTAGTGAAGCCATCTTACAGTATTCTGTAAAAAAAAAACAGTGATTATAGTAGCCAGAAAAAAAAAAAGTCAGAATAAAATATTTCAGTAATTAATTTTATAATTAATACATACATTCCACATAAAGCATACTCTTCAACCTTCTCTCTCAAACAACATTTATATCTCAGAATACAACTTTTATCCAAACGAGCATGGACAAGCTTGAAAAGTAGGCCCATGTGAATCTAATGAGGTTTGATGAGGAAAGGTATTGTGCTTGGGTCAGGGCAATCCCAGATATATATACAGACTGAGAGAAGTCAATAAGAGCAGCCCTGTTTAGAAAAACCTGGGGATCTTTGGGAACAAAAAGCTGGACATGAGCCAACAGTGTGTGCTTGCCACACAGAAGTCCAGCAATATCCTGGGCTTAAAGGAGGGGTGGCTAGCAGAGGATGAGAGACGTGGTGGTTTAACCCAACAGATGGCTGAGTACCACATGATTGTTCACTCACTCTCCCCCTTCCCAGGGGGATGAGGGAGAAAATTGGGGAAAAAAAAAACCACAATGAAGTAGAACTCATGAATTGAGATGAAACTATTTACTAAGATAGAGGACAATAGTTATGACTATATAGAGAGATATATATGAATATACATAACAAGCAATGCCTAAAAAATTGCTTGTTGCCCAGCTAGCCCCCTGAACAGCAGAAGAGGGAGAGAACTCCCATGCGCTTGAAAACTCCTTCCACACGATGTCATATAGCATAGAATATCCCTTTAGCCAGGTTAAGTGAACTGTCCTTCTATTCCCTCCCAGATCCTTGGGTCCTTCCCTGAGAATAGTCTAAGCTCAGTACAACACAGCTTAGCAACAGTTATAAGTATCTGTATGTTATCAACATTATTTTTCTCCTAGAATCAAAACATAGCATCATATCAGACACTCTGAAGAGAACAATTCCATCCCAGCCAAAGCTAAGACAGGAAGTGATTGCCCCCCTCTGTTCTGCCTTTTTGAGACTCCATCTGGATGGAGTGCATCCAGGTCTAGGGCCTCCAGCACAAGAAAGATATGGAGCTGTTGCAGCTCAAAGACTAGTTGCTCAGGTTGCCCAGAGAAGTTGTGGCTGCCCCATCTGTGGAAGTGTTCAAGATCAAGATAGGGCCCTGGGCAACCTCATGTAGTGGGTGGCAATAGTGGCCACAAGCAGTAGAAGAGGGAACAGGATGATATTTAAATGTCCCTACCAACCCAAGTCATTCTATAAGTCTGGGATTCTTTGAAATCTTCTAGTTCAAGATACTGTAGGAATTGAACAAGTAAATTGGATATCAGGAAAATAAGCTTCACCAAGAGGCCCTGGAACAGGGCAGTGGTCATGGCACCAAGCTTGGCAGAATTCAAGGTGTTTGGAAAATGCTCTCAGAATTATGGTTTGAATTGGGTGGTCCTCTGTGGAGACAGGATTTGGGTCTTCCAACTCAGGATGTTCTATGATTCTAGCACACACAGTATTTAGTCATCCTATATTTTAGTAAGTACCATAATAAGCTAGAGCTAAGATATTGAGTTGTGTCACAAGTGTCAGAGAATAGTAGATCAAATGACAATATAATGAAATGCTTAAGAGCATGAAAGAGCTTGGATTCCACTATTATGCCTCTGTTTACAAGTCTTAAAAACAGCTCTTAGATTTTAGTTAATAAAGATTGATAATGAAAAATAGAGATTAGCCTTTCTCTTGATTATGAAGTGGGTCATAAAAGAGCTGTCAGTGTATTTCACAATGCATAAAATTAATCTGTGCTGCGCAGACCATGTACATATGTTAATGACACTGGGCACAATTATTACTGTGCATTCATCACAAAATTGTTACCACAACGGTAACTATCTCTTTTGTGCTTCACACTCCGGAAAAAGTTGTCAAAAATCTTTTCCTAACAAAAAGTATATTCTGTTATGATGAAACAAAATTTATGACTTCAAGCAGTATTTTTTTCTCACTTTCATGATTATGGGCTAGTATGTGGCAGTTTTTCTCAGAAATGAAAGGCAGCTATTGCTCAATTAAGGTATAATCAAATAACCCAAATCTTCCAACTTTGCCTTGTCCATGCATAAACCAGTAGCAGTATGCATAATAGCTTTCCCAACTTAACAGATGACAATTACCTTCCTGTCTGTGGCTGTCAATTCTATGTGTGTTTCAGATGTTTCCTCAGGGTATTACTGTATGCATCTAGTTTACACTGATCAGCTAAAACAGACGCCCTAATCAGACACAAGGACACTGGGATTGAAATAAGAAAGTAATAGACCTCTTCGGAGTACAGTCTCAGGATAAAACATTATTGTTTTTATCAGTCTAACAATCTGAAAGTCACTTTCAGAATATTATTTATCTTGGTATGGATTTTAACTGTGTCTGCAAAAGGTGAACTGAAAGGCTTGTGACCTACCAAATCCTTGGTTCTAAATCCTTTTGCCCTTTAGCAGCTGAAAAGAATTTTTAAAACAGAAACTTCCAAAATTTGGAAGAAAAATGACATATCATTAACAAGAGCTCTGTATAACCTCAGTTTGCATTTCAAAGGAATATTGCTGCTATTTTGAGGAGGTATTCTGTCCTTGTTCTCTTTCTCCCACACAGAGCTATGGAGAGGGAAGGAATGGTGTCTTTTGGATAGCGTAATTACCTGATAGATGTCAACAGCTATAAAAGTTGTTTAAAATTCATTTTCCTGCTAAAGTAGATGGACTAATACAATATCCCACAGAGAAACCAAGTTCCACTCTGCTGTGCTTTCTATAATAGTGATGAAAATAACCTGCGGCCAGATCATAAAGACTCAGATGCTTACAACTGAAATTGAAATACCTGCAAATCAATGATACTCCTGGCTAACTGTAAAGGACTTGTAAACACTGTAAGCAGCTGCATTATTTTACTTATCTTTCCCAAATGCCAGTATCACCCCTTCACATACCCAGAAGTGCCTCTGTCTGGGCAAGATAGTTCTCTCCTGTTGAGGCTCCTTCTATTGGGCACATTTGTCTGCTTCACACTTCAAGGAAGCAGAATTGGCACCCATCTTCAAGGGTGGATTACTTAGGATGGATGCAGATAGTGGCAGTCATTAACATATACTCAGTATTTCTTATTTGCTGTGTCTAGACAGCTGCCTGCTCTGAATGCTAAATTGTTTTAGAGCAGCATGCTAAAGTTCCTAATTCTCAGCATACATTAGCTAGGAAAGGCATTTGACTTAGGTATTTCACTCTGGGTTATCAATTCCACTATAAACAGAAAAAAAAAAAGTTAAGCACTGAAACTACCTATACCATAGCATCTACAACATTTTAAAATCTTATTATTAACTGCCCTGTCTTCCATTAACCAATCAAATTTCTCCAGTTAAGAGAATTTGGACTGTGGGGATTTTTTCTGATGTGCACTTTCAATAGCTCATTATTATCCACTTACATGTAGTCCTTTCAGACCAAAACTGTATTTCAGTGGGGTTGCTGCACTATATATCCTAGCTCCTACTACTTAGACACACTGTAAAATTAACTGTTAGTTCTCATTTCCAGGTTTGGCTGCTCTTCCTATCTCAGAAGTATCTTGTTAGTAGTACCACCTGCTGTTTGTAATGTCTCTTCTTTACCATTTGTACCTTTGAATGGCAATCTTCAATTGATTTTTATTTTTATTTTTTTTAATAATGTTGCTCAAATCTTACAAAGAGGTACATACTTTATAACGTGCTTAGGTAGTATGTTAAAATGCTGCACAGTACAACTGGTATCTTTAGAAACTGTAATTTCAATTGAAATACAATTGAAATTGAAGTAGCAATCTCTGATTTCTATTCCTCTTCTAGAAATTAACTAAGTAATTTTAGTCTTTATCATCATCTATTGTCTCAAACAACAGATGGTTCAGTGTTTCCACATATCTCAAGTTTCCCACTTTATTTCCAGGGGAGAAAGTTTACAGAACAACAAAGTACAATTTGAAACAGGAGTATTGAAGTATGTTGCATAATTACAAACAGATGAATTAAAGGTAACCTTAATGTAGCAGATGATGTGGACTTACAAGAGAAGTACAACCCATCTATACTTACAATTTTATTCCCATAAATTCATTGTGATTCATAATCTGAAAATTGAAAGGATGAAATGCAAGTTTGAGTATAAAATATATTTAGGAACCCTTGAAGAACTAATTTTAAGATCAGGACTAATTTTAAAATAGCCCAAAACTATTTTGGCAAAATATTTCAGTTATTTTGGCAAAATATACTACCTGATATTTAAAATAGAGTTCAAAATGGACAAGTTAATTGAATTAAATGTTGGGAAAACTGTAACTTAATTATTTCTATAATATTTAGATAGTTCGAGATGCCAGTCTTAGCTTCTGACTTTTAAAGAAGAAAAGCTACAAAATAAATAGGTGATGTCAAATACTAAATATAGAAAGAAGGTTGGTTTTTGTTTTTGTTTTGTTTTTTTTCAGTGTAATTTATAAAACTTTTGGACTATGCAACTATTTCTACAAATAAATCTACAAGTCAAGGACTTCTGAAAACGTAATCACATAACCTGACACTCTGCCCATGGTTTTTCTTCTGACCTTTTCTTCATTTTGGAAACATATAAAAAAGTGGGATTTAGTGAAAATAAATAGGTAATATTTATGGAAAGTAAATAATATACATAAATAGTATAGGTAAATAGGTATTCTGTATTAAATATAAGATCCATTCATGATATTGACTCGACTATTTCCCGGACAAAAATGGACTTTATAACGTATATTATATTAAAATAAAATTCATATTGAACAATAAAAATTGCAGAAGATTGTGTACATACAGATACTTTAAAACAAAATTTGTTAAATAACATGTTCATACTACCAAAACATTTTGCACTAAAACTCCTTAAACATTGCATGACTCTATCATGACTCTAGTTCAGTCAGTAAGTAAATGCATACCTAAAAAAATATGATTCCACTATGCTCAACAGGATTACTGTTCTGCTTTGATTCATCTTAGGGCCTGTTTTCTAAATGTCTTAACCATTGAATTTACCTTGATATTAAGCAGCCTTCCTTATAAATATGCTAATCATTTTACACAAACAGAAGTCACTGGATGTCTTACCTGGACAGGAAATCTGCCTAAATATTCCGAAGAATGCTTTGTAACAATTACTCACAACTTTGTATTCAAATGTTTCCCACTCTATTTTTTCTTTCTTGGCCTTCTTATAGATTTAAAGTTCTATGTTAGTTTATGGATAGTTAGAAAAATATTGATATTTTGGGGCAAACTGTATATATGTAGGAGTCAGAACAGGATTAGAAGAGTGATCATCTGGAGAGAGACCTTCACCAAAAGAGGAGATAATAACTGGAGGAGATCTTTCTGTTCTATTTATGAGCTATATTCTTATTACATTTTGTCACTAAATAAAATAATGAAAGTAGCCTTTCTTTCTGCCCTTCATCTATTTTCAGAAAGCTTTTCATACTGATATTAATGATTCCTTTACAAAAGTACCCATACTTTCTGGAATCTTCAAGAAGGTGAAAAGTGTGCTGTGAATTGACCAGTTCTGTTTAGTGGGCACTACTGCCATTAAACAAAGTCATGTCTCCTTAGTGTTGCCCTTAGCATCATTTTTCACTTTCCCCTGAAATTTTTGGCCTAGAAACATGAAATGTGGGGATTAAAATCTGGAATGTCTGAAGATATAGATTTTGCTGATGATACCTGCCCCTTGCATTTAATGATAAATGAAATGCAATAAAAGTCCCACAGCTAGGTGAGAACTGCTTATGAATTCTGACTTTATGACCAATAAGTCAAATGTAAAAGTTTATCTGCATAAAATGATGTCAGATAACCCCATCTCTAGAAGGTAAAGTACTGCAATACTATAGCACTTACTCACATAGACAACATAAATCTTGCAGCTACATCTTTAACAAGGCAAGCACTGTTTTTGGAAGCTCACACTAACAGATAGGTATCAATAGTAAGCAATGTTCTCAGCATGTATCTATCTGAATAAATCAGAATCAAAGGTTACAAATCCATCCAAGAGTTAAATTGTTTTCAGTATGGATGCTGACAGCACACTTTCAGAGAAAAGTGGCCAGATAGAATAGCTGCCATTGAAAGAATTACTTACAATTGTACAAATAGCAGACTGACTTGAACATTTAGCAAAATAACTTCAGTTAGGGAAAACAAATGCGGGCTGATTCACAGGGACCTTTTGAAACACTTAAACTTTCTGAACCAACTCTATAGATTAACAATTTGAGGAAATTAAAGGAATTGGCCCAGGATTACCTTGTTAGCCAAGACAGAAATTGTCTATTCTAGAAATTGTGATAATATCACAAAGCCCTCTCACTTCTCTGAACCATTGAAATAAAGCAGGCAAAACATTTTCATGTCATTCCTATACATACTAGTAAATTCCACTTTGGGGAGAACTGATAATTCTTTTTCTATTCAAAATTCAAAATATCTGTGATACACGTAATTGACTTCTCAGTCCTGTAACCACTGACTGCTTCTTATTCTTAGTTCTGGGCAGGAAATACTACTTACTTGAAACCAAACAACTAATATCTTTAGCTGTAGTTCTAATGCAGAGAGAATAGCCATTCTGGTGCAATATTTATATGCAATATTTGTAAATATATAAATGAGATGTGCCAAGTTCCCATTGATGCTGCAGTTCCAAACTTCTATTAATCACAAACTTGACATTAACATTGATGGCTCTTTGTCATTCTTTAGGGAATTCATTCCGCAGAAAGCTGTTATATACTTCTCCCAGTCCTTACTGAAATTAATAAAATTCTCATGCAATTGTCCATGACCCAGTAGCAAATTTGCAACTTTGATTCAACCAACTGCAACAAAATAATGTGGGTCAGCAAGAATGAAGTCAAAGTCACCTCCTCGACCCAACACTCAAAAACTGTAACAGAAATCCCAAGCCTGGAACAAAGACAAGTAAATGAAAATTGCAATTAGAGCACCACTATCTACTTGAACAGTGGAATTAACTGCTGGAAAATGGTAGATACTCCATCTTTTATAGTTAAAATATCTTTTTCCAGTGTTTTTATTAAATCAACTTTTTTCCTGTTTTCATATAAGTTAGACTGCAAGAAAAATTTAATTGGAAGAGTATGAAATTCCAGGCCTATGATGTACCATAATCAAGACAAATATCCAGGAGTCTTGTCCAAAATTGAGGTTTCAGATAATATCTATAAATATGTATTTTCATAACCACCTACTATGTTGGTTTTGTAGCCAAGTTCTATTTGCGTTTTCATGTTTTGACACTATTTTTCCCAGAATATCATTGATTTTCAGCTAGCTTATTTTATGCCTTTCAATATTATACCCTTAACCATTCCAGTCATTCCTTTGTGCTATGAGATGAATCATGTCCCTGTATTTTATAAGTCACAGACAGGGAAAATAAGAGAGATTTGCCATGTTGATAAAGCTAAGCTACCCTCCTTATGAAGGAAGGAAGTTTGCATTGTATTTCAAGATATGTGTAAACAAACTGACTATGGTTCTCTTCTCACACAATATGTGTAAAAACAGATCTAAGCTGATAATGTTTGATTGTTCCTCTAGGCACCAATAAAATCTTAGTTAATTTACAGGGAAATCAAATTCTAATTCAAAAAAGCTCAACCATAGATAAAATTCTAAGTCCTCCAATTTCTTTCTTACTGTATGTAGTATACATAGAACATGTGGGAAACAGCTTTAGTTTCATAGTTTTATCACATTACATATCTGCAGTTCCAAAATAAAAATTTTGCTTGTTACATTTGCAGCACTTCAGTATCAACAGTACTGGCCACAATTATAAGAAGTGACTGATTCAGAAACAACACTGTGCTATACTTTTTCTTCCAAACATCCCTTTTTCTCTATGACTTAGCACAAAGGAACAAAATTTTAAATTGCATCAATCTTATAAATCTTACAAATTACGTCAAAATAAAACATTTTATTATTTTTTTAATATACTTAGGATTTGCACCACTTGTTCACTTGACTCCTATATGAGGCAGTCTGCACTTGTCATTCAGCTGAGACAGTGGCAATAGCCTTAAAATTGGATTCAAAGTACTGCTTCAAAGCTCCCTGTTTCTCTTTAGTACTTTCAATAGCACATTAGCCAGCATAAAATGTCTCTGTCAGGTCGATACAGCTGATCTGATGATTACACTTGCTGTGCGTTGCTCAATATATTTGTCTCTGTCTTCTGAAGTTCCACACTCTGTCTGTTTAGCCTTTTGTTTTCCTTTCTTCCACTATAACTGAAAAAAAAAAAAAAAAAAAAAAAAAAAAAAAAAAAAAAGAATTAAAA
>NW_024962258.1:3216213-3246242 GCF_019238085.1 Lagopus leucura
AAAGAATTAAAAGTCTTAGATTCCAAACAATAATCACATGCATACATGTACATGCACACCAACACATGCACACGTACTTTGGAATGATTTGTAGTTTTTTTCAAAGCTTAATTCTATTGTAGCATTTGTGATTTTGGAATATAAATTAATCTGTACTCTTTCTAAATTAACATTGAATAATCTAAGAACATTTAGATTAGGATCAAAAGATTGCCTTTCGAGATGCTTCCCTTTACCCACATCAGTCTATTTCAGCTTTTTATTTAATCAGTATGAACTCATACCCTACTGAATATGGGAATAGCCACAGCTAGTGCCCCTTCATCTTGCTTTTGATTTTACACTGAGCATAACACAAATGAAGCTGACTATGAGAAGGTCACCAAATCCAGTACTCTGGAGAAGCAACCCCTTTGGATCCTTCCCAGGGCTGTCTCAGCTTCCCCTCATCCTTATTTTTCAGGTGCAAAACTCAACACACTAACATGATCCAAGCTTTAGAAAAGTCTTGAGACCTATAAAAGGATTCAGGAGAAAAGCAATTGGTGATCACATGTAACTTATTATAGGATGTTGTGGAAGTAAGCAAAGGCAGGATAAGGGAAATGTTTAACTGAACTGGAGAGGAACAAGAATGTGGAAATAAAGGGATAAAAGGATTTAAAGGTCTGATCACACACCTAATACAAGGACTGCTCTGGAAAATATGCCTCCTATTTTATTAGATTGGCCAATGATGGCAGAAATAGATGGTGGTATGGCAGTAGAGGTAGAACCTTACCTCCAATATTCTGTTACATTTCATTGCTTTCTTTTTCATGCATATAGAATTGCACCAATTGACATTAATTGACATTTGCTGAACATTTATGTGGACAAAACAGTAGATGTGAGCACAGTGAGGCACTGGGTGGTGTATTTCAGCAGTGGTGACAACAACATGAAAGACAACCCACATTCCATATGGCCATGCATAGATGAAGACTCTTCATCCACAAATGAAGAGTATCTCAATGAGCTCATCAGTGTAAATCAGCAGATTACAACCAAGTAACTATGCATGGAGTTGAAAGTGTTACTATGTTTTGTATCTGTTTTAGTTTCCATAAAAATAAATAGAGGCATTATTTTCAGAGCAACCTGTGTACTTTGCTGGTGATGGCACTTGTCTGGCCACGTCTTGTATCTCATCAGCTCAGTCTGTGTTATCTTACTGAGGAACTCCACTTAATTCTTTCCTCATGACGGTCTCTGGTGTGTTTGTGTGTGCATGAGGCTCGAGTGTAGCAATGGGGAGAGGTTGGAGGTGCCAGATTTCTATGGAATTGTAATTGAAGACAGTGCAAGTGTGTGCAAGCCAGAGGGTTAAATGGAATGGAAACAAGGGTAGGAGTGGTTCTCTAAGAGCCAGCCCTGGGAATAAGAGTGCCTGTGCATTATTAGCCATGGGAGCACATTGGAGCTGGCTAGGAAGATGGCCAGATGTGTATGTGAAGGTTCGTGCCAGTTGTGCCAGCAATTGGAGTGGGGCTGCAACATCAGATGTTCATAATGCACAGGTGCCAAAAAACTGAAGAGACTGGGATCCAGGGACAGATACTGGACAGACTGAATGTCAGAGCCAAAAAGCTGGAGGGATCCCTGCTGAACATATGTTACAAATATTCTTTCCGTTGGAATATCATGTGGCACAGACAAAGAGGGAATTAGGAACCCAAAGGACAAAGAAAACTGTTCAACAGTTGAGATAAGACAAAGAGATTACACAATACTTACTGTCATAGGCAGAAGAGTCATCTTGGGAGATTAACTTAATTTATTGAAAATTAGTATGGACTAGAGCAGTGAGAACCAAAACCACCCTAAAAATATCTTCCTCCTATTTGTCGTCTTCTACCTTCACCCCTAATTGGCATATGGAGACAAGGTCAGCCCACAGCGCTCCATCTCTGCCAATCCACCACAGACCCACTCTTCTCCTGTTCCACATGGGTTTACATGGCTGCCATCCATCCCCGAGCAGTGCCCATGCACTTCTCACAGGATGTGGCTCTCTCAGCACTGCTCCAACATGGCTCCATATCATGGGGCTCACCCTTCGGGTGCCACTCAGGCCCCATCCCCATGGGCTGCAGCTCTGGCCACTCCCATGTGTATAGAGTGTATATGCAACCATATGACAATATTATTATTTTTTTTCTTGTCTTTTTTTTTTTTTTTTTTTGTCTGTTTTGTGTTTGTTTTGTTTTGTTTTGTTTTATTTTGTTTTTGTAATCCATGCTTAACAAAGCAGCATTTGAACAAAATATGTGTTACATGGACAGATATGAGCATGTGTCAGCTCATACATTTTCAATTTGTTTAGCAGAATAAAATAATGCATATTGATGTGAGGTGGAATATTCGCTTTTTATCTTCTGGTTGTCCTATATTTCATGCATATATACACCACTTAGCCCAAAATCCAAAATTATTGATAGGATTGATTTTATTCTTTCTTCTATTCTCCCACACGCACACATTGTGATCTCTGAAACAAAAGTATTTGTGAATTATAGGTAGTTCTTAGATAATGATATATGTCTTAACTGCAGTTTTATGTAAAGTTATATGAAATAAACATATAGGTGCATGTAGCAGTCAAACAGTAAATTGAGTTCCCTTTCTTTAACTGTGTTCTAACATTTCTTTGTTGTCCTTTTCACAGTCAAGGATAAAGGCTGAACCTAATTGCTTATACAGAAGGCTTTTCATAGCTGTTGGTTTGGTTGAAGTCTAATGGGTCATCAGGGATTTGATATCTGAATGACAGGATATTGGAGAAAACTGCTGATAGTGAGACTGAAAAGGAGTGTCTGACTCAAGGAAAAGGCATGTGCTTTTCCACCTGTGAAAACAGATCATATGTGAACAAATACTCATATGCTTTTTCACTAATTTTTTTCTCTAAAATCACAGAATCACAGAATCAAAAAAATACCAAGGTTGGAAAAAACCTACAGGATCATGCAGTCCAACCATCCAGCTATCACCAATAGTTCTCACTAAACAATATCCCTCAACACAAAATCCAAACGTTCCCTTGAACACCTCCAAGGTTGTTGACTCTACCACCTCCCTGGGCAGCTCAGGGAGCTGCCCATTCCAGTGCCTGACCACTCTTTCAGAAAAGTAGTATTTCCTAACATCCAGCCTAAATCTCCCCTGGCACAGTGTGAAGCCATTCCCTCTAGTTCTATCACCAGTTACACGAGAGAAGAGGCCAACCCCCAGCTCACTACAACCTCCCTTCAGGTAGTTAGAGAGAGCAGTAAAGTCTTCCCTGAGCCTCCTCTTCTCCAGACTGAACAATCCCAGCTTCTTCAGCCGCTCCTTTTAAGGCCTGTGCTCCAGACCCCTCACCAGCTTTGTCGCTCTTCTTTGAACCCGCTCCAGGGCCTCGATGTCTTTCTTTCAGTGAGGGGCCCAAAACTGGACTCAGTACTCAACGAGCAGCTTCACCAGAGCTGAGTACAGGGGGACAATCACTTCCCTGTTCCTGTTGGTAGCAGTGTTTCTGATGCAAGTCAGGATGCCATTGGCCTTCTTGGCCACCTGGGCACACTGCTGGCTCATGTTCAGCTGAGCATCAATCAATACCCCCAGGTCCATTTCCTCCATGCAGTCTTCCAGCCACTCCACCCCAAGCCTGTAGCATTGCCTGGGGTTGCAATGCTATTTGCCTGATCCTGCATTTGTCTTGTTGAAACTCATCCTATTGGCTTCAGCCCAGCTGTCCAGTCTGTCCTGATCCCTCTGTCGGGTTCGCTACCCCCCAGGCAGATCAACACTTCCAGGCAACTTGGTGTCATCTGCAAACTTACTGAGGGTGCACTCAATGCCCTCATACAGGTTGTCAATAAAGATATTGAAATTTCCTATTACTAGTGTAATTTCACTAATCGTAGCACAAGGATGCCTAGTACAGTCAGGAAGTCATCAGCCTCCAATGTTTTCATCTGCAGCCATGCAGGATTATTCTTTTGTAACCTGAAACATAAATAATCACACACAGGAACACATAGAAGAACACCACAAAAACAAGTAAAAAAAAAACACAGAAATTTAGCTCAAAGGGCTTTTTTTGCCTGCTCTGGAAGTATTATGGACAAAGAAAGGGTATGAGATACTGAGTCATGAGAATATGTATTTGCTCAGCATTGTTTTATTTCAAATAAAAATGTCATGGCCATATGAAAATAACAAATCAATGAATGTCGTACTCAGGTTTGTATTTATCTGTGTCAATTAGGTCATGCGGTAACTCTAAGTGTGCAAATTCCTTGTACTCTTTCATCTTTATTTTAGCAGTTCTCATAATATCCTTCCAGGAATCCAATGTTAATGCTTTTATAGCCAGTTGTAAATGACATATTGAGGCACAGAAAGATAACAACCGAACCAGGTCTCAAAGATACCCTGCCTCAAACAAAGAATTGTGACCACTTCTAAAACTCCAGCTAATGCTCTAGATTAAAGGCCCACAATTTGAAACGCAAATATCCTTTTTATTCCAGTTTACCTAATCTGTCTGCCAGATAAGGAACAAGAGCAGAACACAGGCATAGAGCTCAGCCCCTACTAAATCAGGAACTGTAGTTGGAGAAAAGTCTATTCATTTCTTTCACCCACAAGAAATTAATTGAGGCATGGAGTAATATGGACATTAAATTAATGATAAGAAAGAATGTTGTCTTTCTTATAAGAATAGAAATGTGGAAAGATCAACCTTCATGCTTCAGGCATAACTTTCCTTGATGGATTTACTTCCTTAAAGCATTAGATGCTGTCAGATATAGAAAAATACAGTAACTGAACAACTCACCTGACCAGAAATATTATTTCCTATAATCATACATTCATAGTAGTGCAGAATTAGATTTTCAGAAATGCTGAATACCTGAGCACTGGTTTATGCTCAGTTTGAATATCTAGCCTAACAGATAAGTTTTGTCCTGGGCTTGGTCTCCTGATCTCCAGGCCTTTACACTGTGATTAGTATCTTGCCTCATCCAAACTGCACCTTGAAGTATAATATATAATATATATTATATATTATAAGTATATTATAATATATAAATATACAGCGTATATTTACTGCGCTGTGTGATATGTCAAACAACAATAGCATCTCTTTTTAACCCTTGAGCCAAATAGAAGCTTTTAAGAATAAGATTAACATCTTTCTATGTAGAAAACTAATAAACAAAATTTGCAGTATGTTCCAAAACTCATAAATAAAATGGAATAACAGTGCTATTCAGAAAATTAATTTTTTATCCCCAAGTAGTTTATCTTAGTCTTTCACAGCATTTAAATTTTTAATCTTTACAAGGACTGCATACATTCAAAAGCATCACAGTTGCAGTTGTCAAAGGCACATGGTAGAAAGGTTTTTGGCAAGTAAAAGGAACAAGGCCAATTTCAAAATTCTATAGTTACCATCAACTTCAGCACTGTCTTGCTCACATTAATAATTCATACTGGTGTTTAGGAGAAAACAGTGCAGGATTGTCATGGTTTTTTGGTTTTCTTTGACAGTATTCCACATCTTAACATCATGTAGTGCACTAGGAGTTAAAAAGTTAATGCTGCAGTTACCATGGATTGTCAATAGTGCCAAGAACCTGGTTCAGAAGAGAAGAAATACAGCTCCCAGAAGACTTCACTATTCCATTTCCATTTTCCGTCCAGAGGGAAAGATACAACAGATCAGGAATCATGAGACTGTCTCTTTTTCCACAGCTCACCACTGCAGTATGTTCTCCCCAACCATCTCGCTTTCAGGATTACAGTAAGGCCTTCGGTTTTGGACACACTCTCATTTTATTTTATTCATTAGCTTCAATTTCAGTATTATATTACTTTATCTCGCATTCTGCTATCATATTTAATAAATTAGTTTATTCCCTTAGGTCATTGCCACTGTTTTGTCTTTATGCCCACCTCCCTGTCTTTTCCCTTCCATGCTTCCCCCCTTCCCCAGGCATGGGTCTGTGGGTCCCTTCACCCCATTAATGATGGAACCAGGCTGAAACGGGACAGAACTATGACAAGGATCTCCAATGATTTCATGAGTGCTTGGGCACACAATATATATGAATACGTTTGACACTATTCACTGTAACTTTATCATTAAAGTGTTCTTTTTAATGAAGCTTTTGGATGTTTGATTTTAATATTCTTATGGGTATACACTTTCAAGCATATACCCCTAAGAATAACCTGCCAGACTTACGTTTCCCAGACTTTCACTGTTAATTTTCCTGGACATCATAGGAAAAATGTCCATATTCTTCCCTTAAAGAAGGAATTGTTGTTTTGCACAAGGCATGAAGAGACTCATAATTACAGTGCTCTGATACTTAAAACAGTCTTAAGGCTTTAAAAATTAGTTTCCAAAGTTTTTAATTTGATCTTCCTCCTGAGCTTTTGTGCTGAATTCAGGCTGCAGAAGAATTCTTTCAATAGACTTGCAGTATAATGGGTCAGGAAGGGGAGGGGAAAAAAATACGGGGTAAAAGCAAATATAGATACAACATAGGAAGCACTAAAAGGGAGGGAAACAGAGGTAGCTTTTAAATGCTGTGCAGAAAAGGACACATCTTCAGCTTCAGCTACTTAATTGTAGGAATGAATAACAAGCTCACTGAGCAAAAAATAGTGAGATTGGACAGCTTAGGTGCAAAGTTTGGAATCACAGTCTATGCAGCTTTAGGGAGCTTAGTCATTTGGCTGTGGCCTAGCAATGAGAAAAATTTTAATTCTGATCTGAAGTCAGTACATTTTAGGAAATACACATTTCCCAGCAGTTAATCCTTATACAGAACATTTGGTGACAGTTATAAGATTCAGTATTGGCTAGTGTGCTTGTTAGGTGATATTTATCCTTAAACCTATCAATAAATTTTACAGACTTTTTGTCAAATATTAAATTGAAATAACTTTCTTTAATTGTCTAAATGCAGACATAACAGCATATGGCTTGAGAGTTTCTCATATAATAGGTTGCATACAAGCTTGTACAAGCTGCATTCTCTTCAGCTGAGAAAAACAAAAGAAGAGAAAAAAAAAGTATTCAATGTATGTTCTTCTACTTTTCACCTTCTTTTTCTGATTTATTTTCCAAGTACGCTTTTGACAGCTTAGAAAATCCTATGTTTGGAAAGAGATTTAGGAAGTGGATTTTTCCCCCCGAAGGTGAAGCCAAGAAATGTAACAGTCATTCTTGTTGATTTCTGACAGTTCAAGTCACCAAAGGCATTTGATAAACTTTAATCACTGTCACAGCTGTAAAGGGCACAGATGGGAGTGAGAGCACAAACCAGCTACAACACTAGAACATGAGTAAGTGAGCGTGTTTGCATGTGTGCACCTGTGTATATATGAAAGGATATGTTTCACAAAAACATAATCAAACAACACTGAATTTCTTTCAATTCAAAAGTAGTTGGAAAGTACACATTTCTTAAATGAAGTGCTCTCATATTTTTCAAATACAGAAGTTTGTAATTTCCATTAAACTATCAAAAGTGTTTTAAAATGCCATTTTGAGAGTACTGCAATTATTTCAGTGTTTGCATTCCCCTAGATTTATGAATAACACATATCAGTTATTTGTTCATTCTACCACCATGGATGTGAACGGTAAACTCAGTATTTGAATCTATGCCTGCTATTTAATAATTCTAAACAGTACAGAAAAAGACAGATTCAGACCTAAAGCCCAGACGTATATCACTGTGCGTAGTATTGTTTTCATGACTCCAGAACACACCTAAGAAATCTGTAAAGTTGATGTTTTTCTACTGACATAAAGCAGAACAGGACAGCATCACAGCTGTACAGACAAATAGGCCACGTGAAGCAAGGTGCAGTATGTTTCCCAGCCGTGCTATGGATGAGTGGCAGTGTACTGAGTTGAGGTGGCAAGATTTTGGTACCAGGCAGTTGCTCACAGAGCCCAGCGGCGCCCCGTGTCAGAGCAGCGCTGCTCCCGCCGCTCCAGTAGCCCCGCCGCTGCCAGAACTGAGCCGTGGGTGACGCCTGGTGCGCTCCGCGAGAATGGTTGGAAGGGAGCGCAACCGCTGCCCGGCGCAGCGCAGGAGGAGGGCGGGAGGCGGGAGGAGGGAGAGGACAGCAGCTCCCTGCGGCCCAGGAGAGGCCGTCCCTGCAGTCCCTGGGCGCCACCCCGGAGAGGCGCGGGGCACGGATACCCGCGGGAGCAGCCCCGGAACTGAGCCTGCGGGGGGCGGCCTGTGGTGGGTCAGATCGGTGTGGACTGAAGGCTTGCTGAAGCCCTTGGAGAACTTATATAGGATCCGACTCCTGGAAAGAACTATGTACAGTGGAAAGGAGAGTGTCTATGGAGAAGCATCGTGGACTGGCTGCAGTCCTCCGTTCCCTTCTGCTGCTTTAGAGGAGGTGGAGGGGAGAAGGGTTTTTTTCTTGCTTGCTTTCTATTTTCACTGCTCTAGTCTGTTATTAATCAGCAGTAAATTAAAATAATCTTCCTCAGATTGAGTCTGTTTTGCCTGTGAATGTGAGTGACCTTCCTGTTCTTACCCAGTGAGCATTTTTTTCATCATATTTTCTCCTGTTCTGTTGAGCTAAAGTGACAGAGTAGAGTGGTAGAGCATTGCTACCTACTGGTGTGAAACTGCTACAAATACATAAGCTCCTGAGATCACTTCCAATTCAATTCCTTGGATCTTGAGACCTTATCCTTATGATAATCTTTTTTTTTCTTTCATCTCTCAGTTGAAATTCTATCCATTGCATTTAGTGTTATTATTGAATATTTGTAACACCGAATCGTATGAATACCAGATTGTGAAGCTGAATTGTCTTATACTAAGTGCTGTACAAGTGTAACAAGTAACAAAGTCTACAAGTAACAAACTGCATAGACAGGTTAAAAAATGGCAACACATGGATACAGAAATTATGAAGATGTAGAAGACAGCAAAAACTGATGTTGGTAGGCAATATGCTCAGACTAACCTGGAGCAAACTGCTGCCAAATACCCCTAAAGGACAGCAAAGGCACGAGAACAGGCTGTTCCTGAATGCTGTAAAGTGAGCTGTAGGGGAAGAAGACAGGCATGGATGAACCAGGAACTATTGTCGAGACTCCAGAAGAAAAAGTGAATCTATGTCCTCTGGAAGAAGGGACAGGCTACTCGGGGAGATTACAAGAAAGTAGTTAAGGTATGCAGAAAGGAAGTTAGGAAGGTAAAAGCCCAACTTGAACTCAGATTGGCCACTGCAGTAAAAGCAAATAAGAAATCCTTTTACAAATATATCAACATTAAGAACCAGGGAGAATTTCCATCTTTTACTTGATGCAGCAGGGAATGTAACCACTGAGGGTAAGAAGGCTGAGGTCCTCAATACCATCTTTACACCTGCCTTTAATAGCCAGATCAGTTATACTCAGGGAAATTTAGGCTCTGATCTGGAAGTCTGGGACGCTGCTCAGAATACACCCCTGGGACTCAGGCAGTCAGTTTGAGAGCTCCTCCTCCATCTGGAGTGTCACAAGTCCATGGAACCAAACAGGCTTCATCCTAGGGTGCTGAGGAAACTAGCAGTGTTGATTGCCAAGCCACTCTCCACCATCTACCTGTGTCCTTGGTTATCTGGAGAGCTCCAGAGGATTGGAGGCTTGACAGTTTGACTCCCATCTACAAGAATGGCCATAAAAAGGATTGAGGGAACTACAGGCCTGTCAGCCTGATCTCGGTACGAGGGAAAGTTATGAAGCAAATCATCTTGAGTGAGATCACGCAGCACATGCATGGCATCCGGGGAATCAGACCTAGCCAGCACGGGTTCATGAAGGGCAGGTTGTGCTTGACCAACCTCATCTCCTTCTACAACTGAGTGATCAGACTGGTAGACAAGGAAAAGGCTGTTGCTGTAGTCTACCTAGACTTTAGCAAAGCTTTTGACATGGTCTCTCACAGTATTTTTCTGGGGAAAATATCTGCTCATGACCTGGACAGCTATACATTTCTTGAGTAAGGAACTAGAAGTTAATAGAGTTAAGTCCAGTTGGTGACCCATTACAAGTGGTGTTCCCCAGGGGTCAGTACTGGGTCCCTCTTGTTTCATATCTTTACTGATGACCTAGATGAGGGAATTTGAGTGTATCCTCAGTAAGTTTGCAGATGACACCAAGTTGAGAGGTAGTGTGGATCTGCCTGAGGGTAATGAGGCCATTCAGAGGGATAAGCTGGATTGCTGGGCTGAGGTGAATGGGATGAGTTTCAACAAGGCCAAGTGTCAAGTCCTGCACTTTGGCCACAGTAACCCCATGCAGCGCTACAGGCTTGGGGCTGAGTGGCTGGATGAGTGTGAAGAGGAAAGGGACCTGAGGGTGTTGGTTGATGCTCTGCTGAACATGAGCTGACAGTGTGCTCAGATGGCCAAGTCAGCCAATGGCATCCTGGCCTGCATTAGAAATAGCATAGCCAGCAGAAGCTAATCATCCCCCTGTACTCAGCACTGGTGAGGCCACACCTCGAGTACTGTGCTCAGTTTTGGACCCCAAAAGAAAGACACTGGGGCCCCTGGAGCGTGTCCAGAGAAGGGCAACAAAACTGGTGAGGAGTCTGGAGCACAAATCTTACGAGGAGCAGCTGAGGGGGCTGGGATTGTTCAGTCTGGAGAAGAGGAGGCTCAGGGGAGACCTCATTGCACTCTACAGTTTCCTGAAAGGAGGCTGTGGTGAGGAGGGGTTTGGCCTCTTCTTCCAGGCAGCAAAGAGGGCCAGAGGAAATGGCCACAACTTGTGCTGGAAGAGATTTAGATTAGACACAAAGAAAAACTTTTTCTCTCGGAGAGTGGTCAGGCACCGGAATGGCCTGCCCAGGGGAGGTGGTGAAATCACTGTCCCTGACAGGATCAAGAAGCATTTGGATGAGGTATTATGAGATATGGTTTAGTAACTTGTGGTAGCAATGATAATGGAAGGACAGTTGGACTAGATGACCCTGCGGGTCCTTTCCAATCTTGTGATTCTATGGTTCTATACTGAATAGTCACAAGAAGTCATGCATTGTTCTTACACAAATTATTTTGCAATAGTTTTCCAATATTTTCTAGTAATGCCTCCTATTTTATTATGTTGGACTACAACCTCAGATGTGGATGTTGGTGGTATGACAATAGAGACTAAACTGATGTTCCTTTACATGTGTTGTTGCAGTGAGACAGATAGCAGCAGTGAGGCAGTCTGACAGAATGTTCTCTGACATGGAAGAGCTTCTGAAGCAAAGATGTGCCACTGAATTCCTCCATGTAGAAAAAATGGCACCCACTGACATTCATCAACACTTGCTGAACATCTATGGTGATCAGTGTTGCTGCAATGGACAACATTTTCCTAGTAATACAATTGTCATAGAGCAGCTGTGAAATAGTGGTCACTTCCACTGGATTAGATATTTATGAACAAGACTCACAGGCTTTTGTTCACTGCTAGCAAAAACGCATAGATGGTGGTGGTGACAATGTTGAAAACAGCATTTTATAGCTGAGATTTTGCTCTATCAAACAGTGTTATTGTGCTCTTACTATCTGTTTTAGTTTCCATGGAAATAAATAGGAGTTACTGCTAGAGCAACCTACATATTAACTCTCAGCTTTTTCTTACTGTAAAGTTCCCATAAGCTCATAGGTTCCAAGTAAATGATCACTATCTGTGAACTACAGATAGGCAGTCCTGCACTTACATCTAATGCATTATCTTAGTATGAAAATGCTCTTACTTCTGTTTTAGTAGATCCTTACGAACTGATGGATTTATTGATTTATTGTTATTGTTATTAATTCCATCTACAAAACACACCAGTAAATAAATAAATAAATAAATAAATAAATAAACAATCCACAGATTTACTTCTTTTTTCTAAATAAGGTTATTTTATTCAGTACAATATTTAAATGCCACTGCTACGTTCACTGATGCCCAGACTACAGCACAATCTATTTAGTGGGTGAGTAGTATACTGTTTGTGTCTATATGACACCTGTTATTGTTGTAGAATTCTCTGTGATATAATATATTTAATACTTAATCATCATATTTATCTTTTATGTTCAATGTTCACTCAGTAAAGCTTTGAAAAATGAATTCAGATGACCTATTATCTCAAGAACTAAGCAGCATATTAGTAAATAGTGCTCTAAAAATACAGTGTTTTCCTAATCCAATTACTATTTTTTCTAAGTGAAATACTCTCCGTTTCCTGAGAGTTTTAACTCCCTCCCTCTTCTGCTCTGCCACTTAAATATCCTTGCATGTTGGTTTAGCTTACAAAAGGAATGTGCTTGTCAGTTGCCCAAAGAGAGGCAACTCCCGTCAGTAACACCGGGGTCAAAGAAAAGTCATTAGAATCAGCTGTCACAGGTTTTCATTGTTTGATAGACAAAATAATTAACTGAAAACTTATCTGCCCAGAGAGTCAGAAACTGTCTTTAAGATTTTGATGCAGCATGAAGTCAACCTCAGCAATGACAATAGTTCAAATTTTTGAAAGCTTAGGAAAATTGTACTGGATGTTCTCCAAAGTAATTTTATCACTTCAGCTTTCAAATAAGAAAAGATAGATATACTATCACTGTCCTATTTAGATTTTTTTAAAAAGATGTAATACTTCTCAAGGGTCAGTAGGAGAAAAGAAGTGATGTAGAAACAGCTTTCAGACGTGAGATCATCAGAGACTACACACCCCACAATGATTTACCTAGGGAATCATTTTACAAAGTTAATTCTTTGGGAGTGATCTTCACTGTGTGACATATCACTTGGGAGTCTTAAACTTGTGACAAAACTACTGGGTTTTGCAGTATTAAATAGTGTCAACTCAAATGATCTCACAGCATCAATCAATGGAAATTTATAGTGCTGTCCTACAGCAATATCAAAAAGCTTGTTAGGAGTTGCTAGCTTTTTTCTTCACCCAAATCTCTTCAATATTTAACTATGTCATTCCAACAGAGAGTATTATGTATATCCTTCACTTTTTAATTTTTAAAGAGAATAATCTGAAAAAATGTAATACTAAACTTTAAGGATTGTACAGATTTATACTTTGAACACTATGGGCAGTTTTGTGGAAAACTATTACTAGTAACAAGATTATGATGGTATTCTAACTTTTTACGTGACATTATAAATTATTTTATATGTGCAGATGTATATGCACATGTCTTTAGGATTTATATATACACTTTGTATACAAAAAGCAGTCAAGACAAAGCGAAATGTTTAAAACTTTGAGAAAAGTCATAACTTTGTAACCTCATGGAGGGATTCTGCCTAGCTGGAAAGGATGGAATGACACAGAAGAGATAGAAGCAACAATCACCCTGTAAAGTCTTAAGGAACAAGCTCCTGAGCTAGTAGGTGCCTGGCTTAGACATTCTGGCTTATACATTCTGGCTTAGACAGTAAGTACCAAGTGATGCTAGTTTGGCCAAACCAATCATTTGCACAGCATCTACATCACAGCTGAATTTAGTTAAAGATATCAGGGTCTCTTTCTCTGATTATTCTAACATTGTTATTCACAGAATCACAGAACTGCAGAACTTTAGGAGCTGAAAGGGACCTCTAGAGATCATCGAGTCCAACCCCGCTGCAAAGCGGGCCCCCACAGCAGGTTGCACAGGTAGGCGTCCAGGCAGGTCTTGAGTATCTGCAGAGAAGGAGACTGCACAACCTCTCTGGGCAGTCTGTTCCAGTTCTTTGTCACCCTTACCACGAAGAAGTTCTTAAGCATATTTGTGCAGAACTTCCTCTTACGCTCAGTTTGTGGCTGTTTCCTGTTGCCCTATCACCACACACCACTAAAAAGAATGTGGCCTCATCCCTTTGCCTCCCACACCTTAGATATTTATAGACATTGATCAAATCTCCTTTCAGGCTTGTTTTCTCAAGGCTCAACAGACCCAAGTTGCTCAGCCTTTCCTCATAACAGAGGTGCTCCAGGCCCTTTATCATCTTCATGGCCCTTTGCTGGACTCTTTCCTGGAGAGCTTCATATATTGCTGAAATGCCCTTCAGATGCCATCTGTGTGGAGAAGTTTTATATACTTATTTTTCATCTCTAAGTTTCAATGGTATGAAAACTTCTAATTGTTTCTGCCCTGTCCAATCACACTATCCAGAAATTCAGCACAGCAGTGTTATGCAATAAAAATTAACTTAAGTAATCATTTAAGAAAAAAAAAAAGTAAATCTATGTAAATATTAACATCAAAAATTGTTCTCAGATTCTGTAGTTTTAATTCCTACAGCTCAAAGAGAATAGAGGAAGTAAACAGGAATCAACAGACAGCTGCAGCTGAGAAACTGTTGTGGACATGACTGCAATAAGCAGTTGATTACAGTCTCATAAAAATCAATATACTGCTTGAAATCATCCTGGCTAGCCAGGTTAGTGGTAGATAGGATCGACATTAGACATGATCTGAGGTCAGGAAAGTTATCAGAACTCATGTTTATCATCAAGATTAAACAACTTCTTTTTTCCTGGATTCCTGGGCTACCAGTCTACACTTGATACCAAAAGATTTAGTTAACCAGTTTAGTTAGTATTCAAAGAATAGATTTCTTTGAATTTCCATATAGATAAGAATAGGCACGTTAGTGTAGATGTTGTGGGGAGGCTATCTTACAAATAAAGAGATAGCAAAAAGCAATCTACAACACAAGGAGGTACCAATGTCAGCACCATCTACGGGCAAACTTGCCCTTGCAAGAATGCCTTTATTGACAAAAGCAGGTGCAATGTTAGATTTAATATGTATGGATTGGTAGAAATTCTTAGGAAACCATAAATATTCATTTACTGAGTGAAAATAAGGAGGGTGATTTAGGTCTGGGGTGTGCATGTTTTGTAGAGAGATCACCCTTCCCTAATGAGGAAAAAATGAAGAGAAGAAATTAAAAGTTTTCCAGAGCTTTGGAATAAATATTATCTTAGCACCTGCAGAGATCTTTATCCAATAAAACGTTGTGATAATTTGTTATTATCATTATTTGATTATCCATTCAAGCAATCACTAATACATTACTAAATAGACTGCTAAACGTCTTATGTCTGAGAAAAAATGGAGCCCTACAGAATGGAGCATTAACAGCCATACAAGAAACTTATTAACTCACACAAATAGAATAACTACTGTGAGAATGAAAAAATGGAGCCTTAACAGCTCAAGCTGGAAGATCTATGGAACATCATTCTGCAGAGGTAGAGTGGTGAATGTTAATCTCCACTTCCTCTCATGGCCTCTCAGGGCTGAAATGGAAGGAGGGAGTGCAGAGACCTTCATCAAAGACTTCTGAATCTTCTAGATACAAACAGGATATCACCCCGAGAGTGATCTCAGACCAACTATACTATATAACGGTGAACATTTACCTTCCTTGACTTGCCACCACAGATTAGGACTCTATGTTCTAGAAAACGCTGGATCAAGGAGTGGTGAACTAGGTCTTTAAATCTTTCTTTCTCTGTCTCTCTTTCCTCTTGATTTCCTCTTACTCACTTTTCTTCAGTAACCATTGCCTAAATTTGCCTTAAGTATTTGACAAGGAACTAATACCTATGCCAAGTGCCATTATCCATAATGCTTACTAATTGTTCTTAGAAAATAGTCTAATTTTCCATCAAAGTAGCTGACTAGTTGTTATTAGAAAGCTCAATAAATTGTTTTGCATTGTTCGTTTGGGTTATGGTATGACTCCATCACTCAACCCCTAGAGTAGGAATTGAATAATGGAGGGGTATTCGGTGGGATTCCAAATATTCACCTTACTCACAACCCACAAGTGGGGCAAAACCCTCATCATGCATTTTTGATGAATGAAGATAGCTTAACCAGATAGATGATGCATGTCTACCCATAAACTGTACTACAGAAACAAAGGTTTCAAAAAGTAGTGAAATGCTTTTTAATTATTTGTTTTATCATGCACTCAGAAAACAGATTTTTTTTAGTAACAGTTGGTCAGAGAATTTATGATGAACCAGCAAACTGATATGGTAAGAATCTAACCATGACAATTTTAGCACACAAGAAAAGAAATAAATGAAAATGGAAAGTTTAAACCAGGCAACCAGGTTTGCATTCATTCAGAAACTAATAGACAGTCATGAAACTCCATGTTATTATATGACAAACAGGCACTTCACCTACTTCTAAAGCTTTCCATCTCTCTACCAAACACAGCATTATGTTCACACCACATAAATAAAATTTATGCCAAAAACAAAACCCTTTTTTTTATTCTACATTACTTACAGATACAATGTCCATGTGTGTAGTGCAAAGTGCGTAGAGGAAGTTAGACACTTTCATTGTTCTGCTCAATTAAAATCAATTAAAATTATAACTATGTTGTATGAAGAATGAATTTTCTGCTTTTCCACTGAAATATGTGCAGGAAAACACAAGCACTTATGTATACTATTCTTTATTCAAGCAAGCAAGCTCTGGCCACAGTGGTGTTTTAGATAGAAAGTTTTAGAGAATTTTTAGTATTTGGTTATTTAAAGTAGCTGAGTAGAAGGGAGACAAAAAGCATCAAAGTGAAGGAAAAAGCTGGAGATAGAATGAATTAGGTCATTGTAGTAATTCTTTAGAAATATAAGTAATAATAATGATGCCAATTAATAATGCCTCCTCTTACAGCCCTTCAGCTAAATTAAATTTCCTAATGAACTGGCCATCCTGGGCATACATCCATGTCATTTCATCACTTATCTATTTCTCCAGCCACCAACACATCTTTAATGCAAAAGTGAGAACAGTCTCCATCCCAGTTATATCTTCCATCATATTTGAAGCCATATGCTTTTTAAACGATTACTCCTTTCAGTATGTATCATGAAAGACTCTCTTGTGAAGAAAAGAAAACCATACACCACCAGAAATACTAGATGAGAACAATTATGGGACAGTCCCATAGTATGTCATAAGGTTTCCATCCTTAGAACTGTACTTAAGCAGTCCTCATATTTGAACTCCTGCCAACCAAAAAAAGTCTATCTAGATCATGAGTGTGTGTCTGCATACTTCATGCTCACTTACTCCACTACCAGTGAATAATCAAGCTGTCTTTCCCTACTTGTGCTTCAAGAAATGGGAGACTTCTGCCTTCTTTTCTTCCTCCTCCTCACTTTCTATCAGTTGGAAAAAAAGGGATTCATAACATGAATTATAATGACAGGAGATGGCAATTTCAATTAGCACAACACTTTTCCTGTAACCCTATGTCCCAAGGCACTTGAAAACAATATATTGCAAAAGGACTGGATTATTTTTAGTGTAATTTTTAACAGTCATCACCTCATTTACCAATTCACTTTCTTTATGCCCCATTGGAATTGTAGATCATGTATAACTCTCTGCAATTAATAAGTCAGAATGGGAAGACGGAAGCAACAGCAGTTTGCAATTCATTTGCTTTTCACCTTTGGAAACTTGTGCTTAATGCTTACTTCAAGTCTGGTTGCCCTAAGCATATGCTGATACATCTGCTTTTTTTTTCTGAGCTCATGCCATTGTTAAATGCAGTACTCTAGCCAGGAAAAGCATGAGGTTCTACAAACAATACAGTAACTATGCAATGGTTCTGTTACGCACAAACCTGCATTTTAGGAGCTAGAAGGTGAAAGCAGCATCCTGCACTTCTCACTGAATAGGCTTTTCAATGTTCTGCCCTTTTATGTCTATTTTGATCTCCCCTTCTTTGGAAGGAAGTAATTGGAAAATTACAAGTGGTGTTGTAGATCTGCTTTCTCTTGCTGAACTGACTTCTTTCATTTATCAGGAGTGAAAATGTCAGAAGTGGGATCATTGTATTGTGGCTTTCTCTCTAAATCAGCGCTGAATGATTTAAGGTTTTCTTCATCACGCCAACACATTCTTGATCACACTCAATTTCTACATCTCCAAAATAGCTCCTACATTTCTAGTCAGGGAATTCAGCAGAAAGAATTGACTACATCCTGGGCAGTGTATGCAATCCAGACAAGATCCTATCGTAGTCTGACTAAACCCCCAAATAGAACATACAGCATATAATAGCCTTATATTCTGTAAACCCGTCCTGTGTATATTTAACAACATGATGGAAAATATTATGCATGTAAGTCTTCTACCCACCCCAGATATTCTCTTACGATCATTTCCAGCTCTGTCTTTTTTTCATTCCAACTAAAGATGGAATTACTTATTTTGCACTGCAACTGTGAGGAGCAGGAAATAAAGTGAAGTTTATGGTGAGCTCTGACCAAGCAAATATCCTAATGTCTTAAGACAGGTCACCTAAAAATATGGAAAATAATTACTTTTCAAATACCGTGAGGTATTTAACACTAAAAATAATAATAATAAAAAAACCTAGAAAATAATTAAAAATTAGAAGAAGAAAAATGAAGTTTTCAGCTTGAAAGCATGTGTATTATACATTATTTGTTATCTACATGTTGAGATTACTTGAATACTTCTGTAGCTGGACCTATGTACTGCTGTGCTTGAACTTTGACTATTTCCTTACCCTTGAAAATTGTAATTTCTTCAAGCCTTTTCCTCAAAGAGGTCTCCACCCACTTCATTTAGTTATGTTGAAAAATTAATTTCTGATCGCTTCTTGCTAGTTTTTTGGAGCATTGCTTCTTTCAGTGGCTGTATATATGGAAATTGTTATGGGTCTTTTTGAATTATTAGCAACAAAACTAAATGAATGTAGGACTCTGACTAAAATAATCTTGAATTCTACAAAATCTATATATCACATATTTTCCATCTGTTGTGTTGTAGAGAGCAGAGCAATTTAAGCACTTGCTATCGTATCTCCCTGGTCTAGTCAAATATCCCTTTAATAGCCTTTATCCTCATTACTCAGATGAAAGTATCTTTCCCATTCATCACATTGCAGAATCTAGGCCTTAACACATAAAAACCATGCAGATGAAACACCTTCAAAAAACACTTTACCATCTGAGTTTAGTTGTCTAGAAGCTGCTATGACTTTCATGTGGTTTCATTATAAACCGAACTAGATAGTCATTTGGAGCTTAGAATTGCCCTTTAATTTTCAACTTTCAGCTGTCTCAAGTCATGCCAGGATATGTTTCCTTCTCATATAAATGGTTATAAGAAATGACATTAAGCAGAGGTGTCTGACTCCGATTTAACGTTAGGAAGGAAAAACAAAATAAGAACATTTGGGAAGATCCCGAAACTGTCCCAAGTGCATTTACTGTAATCACTTTATGTGCTGCTTTTAGTTTCTCTATTCAGTGAACCTGATACTTTGCTCCATCACAAGAGTGGAACTGTAACTATCAGGCTGAATACGTTTCTACCCCCTTCTGGTGTGTTTTTAAAATGTCTCCACTGTCTGAAGTGTTTTGAGGATGAGAGGACCACATGGCCTTTGTAGTACAACTACTCTATATTCTTCTATATTCAGACTTTAAAAATAGCTTTGAAAGACATGAATACTTAAACAGTGCTTTTGCATGGATCTATCTTTTGCTACAAATGGACAGCCAGGACAGTGTTCTTATGGATGTGTCGACTGTTTATGGGCTGGTTTGTCCCAGTTCCATAACTAGCATTGTGGAGGGATTTTGCAAAATCTGCTCCTCTGGAAAAGGGAAACAGGGGACCCCAAAATAATTAAAAACTGTGGCAATGGTCTGAGGAGAAGCAAACTGATTTACTAAATATGGTAGTGAAACAAAAGATAACACACTATAATACAATATAATAAGAATTGAAGCTAATAAATGAAATATAATGAGAGAAAATATCCAAAAGGTGGATAGGCCTCACCACACTGAGGCGAGATGCGCAGTCTGGTTGAGCAGCAGGGAAGAGAGCCTGACAAAGAAGGAAGCACTCAGATGACCCACCTTATAGGCCTTATATCTGTTCCCCCTGAGCAGAAATGATAACACAGCAAACAGTCTTCTGGAGAATGCATTTCTTCTCTTCTAGGGCAGGTACCCAGAACCTGAGCATTAGCACTTTAACTTCCAGTACACTGCATGATGTTATGATGTGGAATACCGATAACCAAAAATCATAAAACCATTGACATCCCACCCTTTATTCTACATCAATACCGGATGATTTTCAATACATCATCTCACCTGGCAATTGTTTAAGGTAGTTCACAGTGGCAACTTTCTATGTGTTCCATGTTTTAGTTACTATCTAAGTCTTCAAATCCAATTTAACCACTTCTGTTATTCCACTTAGTTCTATCTCATGCACTTTGTATTCCTTCCCTTTACCTACTGGCTATGTGACAACTCAGTTACTGAAGTTCCTCATTCAGAAAGAGCACTTGATTTCCAATAAGTTTTATTCTATTAGATTTATTTTTTTTTTTCCATTAGAAAGCAAAACAAAACAAAACAAAACAAACCCATATCTCTTTGGAGCAGACCAAGTTAAAATTATGAAAAACAAAGTAGGTGAAAATACGCAACAGAAATAGAAAAATAAATTAAAAGGAGGTGTTTGTGAGCAAGGGTCATTTTCAGGGAAGGAAGAGAAGAAAAAAAAAAGAAAGAAAAAATGAGGATAAAGTGTATATTCAAAGGTGAAAGAAGGAATGAAAATGAGAAAATAGAATCAAGTGTTATAAAGGAAGCATAAAAATAATCAGAAGGTAGAACACCAATTAGTAAATCAAAAGGCTATGAAGAAAATTTTAACATAAGATGGTGATAATAGAGGCAGATTTAAAGGTTAGTAAAACAGGTGATGAAAGCATGCACTGGAGAATGGAGACAGTTGAAAATCAGTTTACTATCAGAGAGATAGTAAAAGTGAAGAAATTTCCTGTATTAATAACTGCATATTTTTCTGTATAGAAATTGTTTGCAAATATGTAGGCTTTTTGACTTTTCCTCATATAATCACCTCACCTGGCAATTGTTTAAGGTAGTTCACAGGGGCAAATTTTTTTTTTTAAGGTTTTGCTACCTTAACTGGTTTCATTACAATTCTTTTCCTTCCTTGTCCTCTTGCTTTTCTTTGATTCAAAGCAGGTCTTGAAGCAGTATTATAAACAAGGCTTGGATGCAAATGCAAAATTTACCCTGTAATCTAATAGATTTTCCATTTCTGTTTGGGTAAATCACTCATGTTATGGTTTCTATAAGATCTATCAACCACATTAGTAATCGCATTTTATAGTCACACAAATTAAGTATGGGTATAAATCACTCTATTTTTGTTACAAACCAAGCAGAAAAAAGAACTTAAAGAGCTTTTATTAGGAGGAAACCAAATTATTTCACGTATACAAGTACAGTGGCAGTGTCTATGAAAAGTGATCTACAATCTCAAGCAAAAGTACATTAATCTAAGAATGTACATTTCTACTTTTACTTAAGAGCTGATCTTCTGCAGCCCATTGTAAAATGTGACAATCATGTATAGAATTGTTTCACTAGAGGGCTAAGATCCAAAATTGTTCTGGTTTTCATAACTACTGCGGCACCGTCACAGCCTTTTCATGCACACATTTTAGATTCTGGGAAACTAGTGAAAAGAGAAATTGTTGGCAAAAGGAATATTTGCCTACTAATCCTATTATTAGACTTTTTAGTAATACTATAAGTTTTCTCCTTAATTTGTTTGTAGAAGGCAGAAATTACCCACTTTACTGATGAAGAGTGGAGATATAATAAGAGCAATCTCCCAAGAGCAAATCAGAAAGTTAAGAGTGCATCAAAAAATGTAATTCTGCAGAACAGGCAATACACCTGAAGACGTTTGAACAACTATGCAGCTGAAAAACTCCAAATAAAGGTATTCTTAAATGAGAAGATAACACTGGAAAGAAGTATCCAGAGAAGTTCACACAGTTTTTTAACACACCCCTAAATATACTGTGGATATTCTGTTAATATAGGGACTGCATGAAAACTAACAACAGTACCATGTTAGTAGTACTGGTGATACTGCAACAGTTTTACACAGATGAAAACGCATGAAGTTAATTCTAGGAGCCTCATATGTCATATAAGGCACAAATAAAAGAGAATACGAGAATACTGCTGCCTGAGTTGTCAGAGCAAGCTATCAGTTGGATGCATTTAGCAGATGGTAAAATGCTTCAATCCACAGTTGAGGATGTAGCCCAAATTATGGAGCGAGATGAAAGACAAACAAAATCTTCTTTCCTTTCCATTTGTTTGCACTTCTGTCCCTTATCTGAGGTTGGAGAGATAAAAGAAATAATATACATATATATATTCTATATATGTATATTCATGTGTACATATATGTGTACATATGTATATGAAAAATTGACTAGTGGCTCCTTTAGTTTTATTCTCCCTCATTCCAAGTTCTTGTTTCCCACCATTAAGATATAGCTTTTTTTGCTGGGAAGCATCATTGCTACTGCAGTTTACGAACACTTCACATGAGAGAGAAAATCAATCTGCCTTCAAAGGATTATCATTTCTGTGTTGTATGTCTCAAATGAGATATGAAGAGTGGTGCAACTACATTCTGTAAAATTCCCTTTTTGTTAGCTTATCTAACACCCAGAAGCAAATTCTGTAGAACACAGATAATCATCTTAACAAGGAGCTACCACGTGTCTCCTAGACTAATACAGGAGAAAAGAGCTTCAGTGATAGATTGTGAAATGTTTACTTCTGAAAACATACATTACATTTCACAGAGGGATGAGGAGGGAGAGAAAAGGCATTTCTGTGAAACGATTTGGACAGAAGCAGCTCTGCAAATAAAGCAAATAGTGAACATCAGAATTCATATCTTTTCAATGGATCACTGAGAATCCCTGTATAAATAGTTCTGATATTCAAGTTCCTGTTGAAAGTAATAGTTGAGGAAATTCTAAACAAATATGAGGCTGTGTACCATGAAGAAGCTATCAGCATTTATTTATTTATTTATTTTTGTTTCAGCAAATGCAAGCAGCCTTTATACTGAATTACACTTAGCAGTAGCAAGAATCCTAAGAACTACAAAATGACAACTGGTTGTCTTGTTCTTAAATGCACTGCTTACTAATGCTGTAAAAAGAAAACGAACTGCACAGCCCAGATCCCTGCTGTAGCTTAGCTATCTGTCATGACAGAACTGAATTGGAAAATAAATAAAGAAATGAATGGAAGGGTTATGGGTCAATCTCCAAAATGTAATCATATAAATATCTCTCTTAACAGTTTTTAATAAAAGAAAGTAGCAAAAGTTAATGAGCTGTCATCTATTCACTTTTGGGAGCTCTCAGTGGAAACTGAGGGTTTTTTTTGTTGTTTTTTGTTTTTTTTGTATTTATGAGATAATTCCCCTCTTCTTCTTTGCACTCCATTTTCTTTTTATTCATGTTCATGTTACTTTTTGGTTATTCAGCACTGTTGTCCACTGCCAGAAGTAACACTGTGGGACTATATTGTGGTTGTTCATTTTTATATAAGGACAAGACATATTTAAATTTGTCTTTTATTTTCTTTCCCTTCCTCTAAGGCAGAGCACTAATTATAGGATAAATAAGATTACTGACAATTTCTCCATCTACTTGTAGCCTCATCAATGAATCAAATTAGGAGATTAAAACACAGCTAAAGATGGAGAAAAAACCCAAAACAGTGCAATATCAATATTTTAAGCTCCTTGACATAAAATATGGCATCTTTTGCAACACAAAGATATTTTGAAAGTTGTTCAACTAAGCGCAGTACTCATATTTAACTAAGCATAGTACTTTTGTATTTAAAGAGGAAAATGCAAATTTAAATGGCAGATTCTTGAAGGTTTAAAAGGGAAGAAAAGGGGCAAGAACTGAACAAGCAGGTCTGTTGAAAATACAGGAAATTATCAAATCCTTGATGAAGATTTTATTTTTCCTACTGAGCTGAAACTTTCCAATATGCTCTTGAAAGAATTTGGTCCCTCATTTCCAAAGATCTCTGAACTTTCTACACCACTAAGTTCCAGAAATGGAAGTGCTACTTGCAACATTTCTGCTACCTGCTAAAAAGAATCATAACGGAAAAAAATCTATTATGGCACTATTGTTTTTAGCCCACGTATGCAGCATGCAGATCTGACTTATCTTGCATCTTTGTAAACAAAGAATAATTCAAGGTAATCAGTAATGTTAAACTGAAATAAAGCTGTTCTGGATGAGAAAAGAATGATGCTGAGACATCTGGCAACTAATAAAAGTCTAAGGCAAGTAGCTGGACTGAATCTTTCAAGATTTTTCTTTCTCTTGGAGGAAGAACTCACTGCAGAGATGACATTTTCATTTGCTTGGGGAACAGATGACAATTTTTTCTATTTGACTTCCTCATCGATTGCAAAAACAGACTAAGGATAGCTGCACATGAAAAGAAGAAAACATCACCATAGAATAAAGGTTACAAAACAGTCACTGAAACATTCATAATCATACATAAGACCTGATAAATGATACAGGCATATAGGTCTCCTGACTTGTACAGAAAAAAGATCATTCTTTTTGAAGAGAAAAGGTGTCCTGAAAAAGGGTCAGACTCTAAAGTGATGAATTTCATGTGGTAGATGTCTGGAATATTATGAAATTTAAAGCAAAGGCAAGGAGGAAGAGAATATTTATAACCAGAAGAGTATCACCAATAGCTCTAACTTATCTGATTTGCCACTTTACACAAGAAGCTATCTAAAATCTTTGGAACGATAGGCTATGGTGGACAAACAATAGCAAGCTGTGTGCAAATGGTATTGCATTTTCCAGATAACTGTAAACAGATATTATCTACCTTTGGAGAAAAAAAAAAAAAAAAAAAAAAAAAAAAAAGGTTCGTGGGGGAAAAAAACCAAAAAACCAGAAACTTAAACCCAGCAGATCTTAAAAAACTTTCAAAAGGAAATGAGTAAAAATGTTTTTGAGCTTGTTCTGGTTATTTTGACATCATCATAGACTTTATTTCACCATCTTTGTAGTAACTTGGCGGTTTGGCAGTAACTTATGCCCTGTAGCATTCCATCAATGTCAGACAAAAGTCTATTTGGTTTGATACCTGTAGGCAGCTCAGCCCTGCACAGTTACTCACTCTCCCAGTTGGGACTGGGAGGGGAGAGTCAAAAGGGTAAAAGTGAAAGAACTCATGCATCGAAACAGGGATGGTTTAATAGATAAAGCCAATTTTGCATTCGCAAGCACAGCAGAACAAGAAATTTGTGTTGTTCTTCTTACTGGCAGGCAGATATTCAGCTATTTCCAGGGAATCATAGCTTGTACACGTTATGATTTCTGTATGTTCCCCTTGTTCTTTCTCCCATATTTTATTGCTGAGCATGACATCATATGGTACGGGACAACCCTTTGGGCAGCTGGGGTCTTCCCATATTCTCCTTATTCATCATCCTTATTCACCTCCAGCTCCTTGCTGGCAGTGCAGCACAAAAAACTGAAATAATCTTGGCTCTGTGCAGCAATACTCAGTAACAACTGAAACATCAGGGTGTTACCAACAGTTTTCATCCCAAATCCAAAACAGAACAGCATACCAACTATTAGGAAGAAAAATAACTCTATCCTGGTAAAAACTAGAACTCCCTTTTCAACAGCTTCCTTCATTCTGTGTGGTAATAACTGGAGTCTGAAAATCTTTGGTTAGGCATGCAAATATGAGGCAAAGCACTTTCTCGACTATAGATTCTCAATCCATGCTTTTTTTTTTTTTTTTTTTTTCAGTAGTAGAGATGGGATAATTGCAAGCGGACAAGCAGTTTCAATATTCATCTTAAAAGCTGCCAGTAGCATACAGAAAGAAGCAGAGTTTGCTACATAAAACAAATAGCTTCAACAAACAGTTCTCCAACTTTGTGGTTTTGGTACACAAATTACTTACTTAATTTATTTTCCAGATATATTTCCATGTTCAATTTCAGGAAAATTGTTACTGGAAGATTATAAACTGTTATCACTAATCCTCTCTTCTTGCTTTATGGTGCGTCATTTGAGTCACTGCTATCCAAAAATGAGAGTTGCTTGGAGGTCCTCCAGGATGAAAGACTATAAAATGGAAATGATCACACTATTATTTTAATTATTATGATAGAGAGACTTGGAAAGCAAACATTTTAACATGAAATCATTTCAGACTGCAGATTTGCTAAGCATGAAATGGAAGTTAAACAAAGTGGCCAGAATAGATGTAAAAATATGTTGATAAAGCAAATTATTTCTGTGACCTTTCTTGTATTTCAGAGAAGTGCGATTACTTTCTAATTCAAGATATATGGACAGGTATTTGAGAATCAGCTGCCTACTGACAAATAGCTGAAGGAGTAAGCGCAATAAAAAAAAATAAATGAGTTAACATTAGTTTCATTTTGATTTTAAGAACTCTACAAAAATTAAATGAAGCCTACATTTGTAACATAAACAACGTAGAAAATATGTTTCACTGGAACAAATCAGCATAATTTCCTTCAAGGGAACAGATATTGATTTTTTGAGAATCTGTTGTATTGTGTGTAGTCAGTGCAATTGGGAGAGAGGTTTACTTCCCATTGCAGTGACATGAAAAGAATTAATGAAATGCAAGTTGAAAAATGCCAATTTGTATTTATTTTTTATCTTTGAGAAGATATTATAATATTTGACAATCATTTACTTATTCAACTCAAATAATTACAGTTTAAATATTTTTCTCTTTACATGTGATAACCTATGAAATCTTCTATTTTCACCATGACCATGCCACGAAATTTGCTAGCATTTTCTCTGATTAACATGAATTCCAAGAGAATGGTTTTTAACATGTCTGAATGTCTTTTAAAACCAAAAGGTTATCAAGGTCATTTGTTTTTGCAAATATAGACAGCTGCCTTTTTCCAAATATTTCTAAACATAGATTCATACCTAAATACTCTGGGACTTCCCAAACTTAAGAGACTAGAAAGAAAGCTTTTCAAACTCTAGCTGATGCTTGGATGCTTTTTGTATGTTTTTATTTCATCCTCATATATACAAATACATCAATGTATATGTTCTGCAATCTATTGCTCACTTTCAAAACATTTAAATTAACATAGATAATGTAAATTTCATAGAATTAGAGAAACAAAGCATCATGAAGGCTGGAAAAAAAAAACACTGAGATCATCTAGTCCAACCATCTACCCACCACCACTGTGTCAAATATACCATATCCCTAAGTGTCACATCTACCCTTTTCTTGGTCAGCTCTACAGGCTGTGACTCTACCCCCTCCCCAGGCAGCTTGTTCCAGTGCATTACTCTGAGAAGAAATTTTTGCTACTATCCAACCTGAATCTCTGGTGGTGCAACTTAAGGCCCTTCTCTCTCATTCAATAGCTATTACATGGGAGAAGAGATTGACCTTTACCTTGCCTCACTACAGTCTCCTTTCAGGAGTTGTAGAGAGGACCAGGTCTCCTCTGAGCCTCCTCTTCTCCGGACAGAACAATCCCGGTTCTCTCAGCCACTCCTCACTTTTGTCAGCTTTGTTTAGACGTTGGTGACAATTATTTCAACTGGGTTAAAGGGCAATTTAATCCATGCTGTATACCAAGTTGCACTAGCAAGACCACTATTACCTTCTGAATTGACCAGTTTACCTCAGATGCACTTGTCTTTAGACTTCATTGCAGCATATCTCTAGTGTAGATGAATTTCAAAATATAAAATGGAATTAGAGTAGAAACTAGGTTATTTTCCTCTCAAGTATAATCAAACTGTTTAAATACCCAGAAAGTAGCAAGGTTCCTATCACATTGAAGTGTTTCGGTTTTAAACTACAACTACAAGCAAGAACCAAAATAAGGACATCAGAAGACAGCAGAGTTGGGGTACCTATCATAGGAAGTTAGAAAGAGCCACACAATAGCTAATTAACTGGCTAGACAGAGCAGATTTTTCTCTTTAACCAGGTGCATCATAAGTTGCAGGAACTCTTTCATATGAAAATGTAAAAAAGCCCTCAAAACTAGATTGACCTTTGCCTGCAGCAGGTAGAGAACAGCATCAAAATTCAGTGTTGTACATATACATAGTGCAACTCTGAATGATCTTACAACACAAACATCCACACACAAAATACTTCTTTTCACTCTATAATAATTTAAATTACATCAATCCAAGTCCCAAACAATTCTATAGATTGATATAACTACTGAGTTCAATGCTATTAAAAACAAATAAATGAGAAAACATTCCAGAAATCATGTTGTATCCATTTATTTATTTTTAATTAACGTTAAAATTTTTGATGTAGAAATGAGATGATGAACAACAGAGACAAAGTGAAGATATGAGTATTTTGAATATTGACTAGAAGATTATTTGTTTAAAAAAAAAAAATCTTTCTAGAGGTTGGGCCTTAAAAACAAAACAAAAAAACAAAAACAAAAACAAAAACAAAAACAAGAAGAAGAACAAATAAGAAAAAAAAAAAAACCCCTCAAATCATGATGTACATTTAGTACAATGAAAATGTGTTTGAATATACTCTGGGAAAATAGTGATGGGTATTGAAGACAAATCTGAATCAAATATCAATACTGGAAATACTAGAAATGTTAACTACTTAGTAGCTTAATAAAACTTGTAAAGAAAATAAAAGTGTTTCAAGAAAAACATTTCTGTTTCTTGTAATATGAGAGAGAGAAATAATGGGGCTAAAAGATGATGTGCCAAAATAGAACTTATATTATTACTTTGGAAGTTGTAAAGCAGATCACAGGAAAACCAATGCAATGAAAAAGATATTAGATCTTCTCCTAGACAAAGCAAAGAAGTTAGAAAGATAATCAAAACAGGATAGTAAAACGGTATTCACTGTCTCGTGTCCACTGCTGAAAACAAAAGCCCTTTCAATCTCTGATATCCCATCCTCCAATGCAGCTGTAACTAGAATAACAGGAATGGCTCTGTCTCTGAAAGTAGAAATAAGATAGCAACAGAATTAAAAATTACCCCTGTAGTCCATATCCAAATACAAAAGTAACAGAAGAAGGGCCATCAGCACTTGTCCAGGAAAATATCTGAGCAGATAGTCAAGAAATACTTACCTTCATGGCCTGCTCTAGTCATCTAAATGAAGGAGATTTAGCCCAGGAAGAAAGAAGTGAAAGAACAATGGACAACTATAAACAAGGTGCAAGGTGCAATGATAAGGAAGTATCTGGTAGATCATATAATAAAATCAAAACATTCCTCCTTAACTGATAGACATGTCCAAAAATCAGAACAAGGATAATGATCCACCAATTTCTACTAAAGGGAAATCTAGATGGATGAGAATCCTCCACTCATATTCCTGAGATCCTTATGCTGCCAAAAAACTTCCAATAAACTCCTATTATAAGCAGGAGACTGTTTTTACCATTGCATTTCCTTTATGCCACATCAGTATTTGGATCCAGGTTTTAGATTCCTTTTAGCACCAGTAACTAAAAGTTTATAAATAAAGGACTAACATCCTCCACATGTATTTATCTAACATACACCACATCGTTTAAAACATGCATCTCTTGCTTTAAGAATGTCCGTTCTCTGTAAGGATACAAAATATCATGCAGAATGTATTTTATATCTATTCCCTTAAAAACTAAGTATCATTGAGTATTTGCCCAGACTGGTCCTGTTCAAACAAATTACACAGATTTATAGATTGTATATAGATGAGAATACCAGGTGGCTGTTTTTTAATTTTACTTTATTTTTGCATTCCAGGAGAGAAATAGGAAAGAACAGTTCTGCAACCTTTAGGGTATGTTGCTTGAATCAAATTGTGCATTAATAAATGTCAGTGTTATGAAGTTTCATAGGATTAGGAAAAGAACTAATGTGTCAGCTAAAAGCTTTGGTTAAGATCTCGAGATTTGCACACTCACTCCCCTCCCTTTCCCCGCGGGGGGGGGGGGGGGGGGGGGGGGGGGGGGGGGGGGGGGGGGGG
>NW_024962258.1:3360245-3376229 GCF_019238085.1 Lagopus leucura
GATGCAGGTATAACTCCCTGAGCAATGGGAAGGGAAGGGAAGGGAAGGGAAGGGAAGGGAAGGGAAGGGAAGGGAAGGGAAGGGAAAATTAGAGAGAAAAAGCCAGAGAAAGAGAGAGAAGGGGGAGGGAGAGAAAAGAAAGAAAAATGCCTGAAGTTTAATATTTGCCTCAGATCCACAAGCTGAGCCTGATAATACAGTGTCATCAGTAAAGACACTGTTCCTACTCAGTCAAAGAGCACATGAAGCTGAAGTCAGAGGGCTAGGTACTCTTCTGAAAGATACAGTCATGAAATCTGTCTTATGTCAATATATTTTCAGAAAACAAACATTATTATAACCTGTGAGTATTTAAAAAATGTGAAAGCGTCTTTCACTTTCACTAGTATTCAAATTGGAAATATTTACATTCAGGTTTTTCCAGCTACTCATCTGATGAATACTTGAATTTACCAAGAAATAAAAGCACCAATTAATTCCATTCTTTTAAATGCAACAGGAAAACTTCCAGTTCTTTGCAATTCTTTATTTCCAAACATAGACAAAAATCAAAGTGGAAAAATATTGTTTATCAGTACTTCTGAAAATGTTCTGTTTCCAAATTAAAAAAGAAAAAAAAGAAAAAAAAAGAAAAAAAAAAAAGTCATCTTTGAAATTTCCGAGCTTTTTTTTTTTAAATGAACATTCATTTTCACCAGAAAGTTCCCATTTAGAGCATCTGGTTTATATGGAATATTCATACTTATGCTTAGTGAGATCTGGCCTACAGCACAGAACCATTGGTTTGCCAAAGCTTATTTCCCCACCAGTCTCTGGCTAACACCAACTGAACTAAACACTGCAAAACTGTGCAAGGAATAGGTTTTATGTCCACACACTGATGCTTCATTTTAACTATGGCTCACTGAAAGTTCTGGATTCATATCTAATAGTTTTAAACAGAAAACCTTATGTAGCATAACAATAAGTATACTTTTTGTAGCTATCTAGGGATAACTAACTACCTCTGAAATAGGACCATTAAATCAGTCTCTTTATATTCTTTGTATGAGCAGAAATAGTCCTTGCATTCTATATTATTGTGAAAGTAATTGAAATATCCAGACATATTTCACACTTGTTAATAGGATAGGATAAGTCTCCTTATGAAGTTTAATAGGTTTTAGCCATCTGTGACACAGTGTTCTTGAGCAAAAGGAAATGCAGAGAACAGTACCACTGAAACTGAGTTACCACTGCATGCATTAAGCAGAAACGATCAATAAATACACTGATATACAATAATTACTCCAGAAATTGATCATCAGCCTTTATTACTTAGGTCATATATGGACAACATATGGAAGTAGAATATAGCATGTTATGAAATTAGTAGAAATGAGTAACTGCACAAGTAAAGAGTTCACTTTCACACTTCAGTTATACTGCTAGTGTAATACATTATGAGAGTTTTAAACCAACGTGGGGATGGACATCAGGAATATCAGTTATGGAGACAAAATGTTCTTCCTTTTACTTCCTCTGTTGCCCCATTTTCTCTTGCAGTCTTCAGATTTTGTCTTGTATCCAAAAAGGACTCCATCTCTTCACAGCTTTGAAATCAGTCTACATGTGCAACTCATATAAATGAAATGATACATTGATTTATTTAATTCTGTTATTCTTCAAGTTAAATTTCAACTGGCTACTAATTTTTACGCAGTTTTACACACATAGATTATTTTTAGTGAATATAAAATTACACATAGAAGATTACATTTACATTATGGCCTTGAGAAAGATAGCCTGGCTCATGTTTCTCTACAAGTTTTTCATCCAAACATTCATTGACATCTTTCATGAAAAGCACTGCAGGAAACAGATATCAGTCACAAGATCTAAGTCTTTCAAATGCTTATAAATGTCTCAGATCACTTCTCCTCCTACAGATTCTCAGATCTACTTCTCTAAAGTAAGATGTAATGAAAGCTGAGCACTGTGATATCCACATATGATTGGTATCAGGATACAGTATATATTAGTTTGCCTTGTAGTGAGTACAAGCATACCAGAATGGTCTAAACAACAACAGAAGATAAGTATTTCATAACACTATAATGGCATTTCCAAATACAATTTTACACAAGAACATGAACAATATGATCATTGAAGAGGCAAAAATATGGGTGAAGTTTCACACAAAAGGCAAAATTCCCTTAAGCTGCAAGAAAGAGGAAGCACAGTGAACTGCCAATAGACAGGGCACTCTCTCAGACACATAAGGTACATGACTGGCCAACACAAAACAAAGTACACAGCATCAGAAGCAGAGAATTACATCCTTTTTTGGTAGCAAGCTAGTAGCATAAAAATCTCAGGCGTAAGAAACGTACGAGAACAGAGAAAGTGACAGTCCCACATCTCTCAAAAAAAAATTGCCAAGCTTGATTAACTTGACATTTGCAACTCAGACCTAGTATGGACTGAAGCCATCAGTGCTAACTGTATCACAACAGTTCTGCAGTAGTGTATACTCATAGCTATTTTAGAATATGTTTTTATGTATACGGTGATAGTGTATTTGTGTAAGAATTGAACATCAGCACAAAGTGCATTCTTAATGAATTTATCTAGTAAAATTATTTTTAAAGTGTAAAATGTTTAAGAGTCTTGATTTGTCTGTCTTCTAAACTACCATCAAAGTGATATATGCAGATATATTATTTATTTGCAGCACAGTGGGACTATTTTACTCTTAGTATAAACAGTAAAATAAAAACACTTAATATAAACACATTCACATGTAAAGTGAGTAACCATGCAAGAAATTTATCTCCTTCTTCCTTCATTCACTCTGCCTCTGAGTTCCACATCATCGCAATTCTATGTGCTAATACACAGGTTAGAAGATCATTTTGCAGGACTTCTTCTGATGTAGTTGTACACTTTTGTCCCTTGCATCTTTCCTTCTCCTCTCTTTATCTACACACTGTATAGAAAATATTAGCTGTATTTCAGTTCACCTTTACTGAGCTTTATTGAGCTTCCTCTTCATTGAGTTCTTCCAGTTATTTTATCCTGCTAATCATTAATTCTCCCATCTCATTGGAAACAACTGTCAAAAAGTACCAGTAAATGCAAACAACATGAGCAAATTATTTGATTCTTCTCTTACTCAGAGTACACCTGACCGTTTTATTTTCACTTGATAGGGAAAGTATTTACTACTAAGAGGAAAACAGGAACAGCCCTATGCTATTCTTCAGAGCTTATGCTAACAACATGGACTTTTTAGAATGTCTCTCAGCTGACCAGCAGCAGTGGCAAAAAAAAAAAAGCATACCTGTGAAGATCTAACAGCACGCATGATTATGGGCTCAGAAGAGGACAAGACTCAGCAGGTTAGTAATAGGCCGAAGTGCCCACCTTTTTACCTTGTCTTCCCAGTTTTCTATTTAAAACTTTCTCTGCATTAGTGTAGCAGACAGAAACAGTAGTGGAGAGACAAAGATAAAACAAAAAATAAAACAAAATAAACAAAGATAAAACAAAAAATTCTTCTTCATGTTGACATCTTCAAACTTTTATCAATTATTGTGTCATACATTTCTGCACATGCATTTGTTTATCAGCCTTAAAGTCCATTATTTTTAAATTAAGCAATTATAATATTTTAAGCAATTGTTCAAATAAACCCAAAGGACATTTAGAAATATAATTGCAATACCAACCCCCAGAAAACTGGGTAGTATTTGAACAAGACCATTAATAAAGACACTTAAAACTCTACTAAGAAATTTTCTTATAACATTTCCAAAAGAAATGACCTCTGTAGACAGAAAGTCCTTGTTAGAATAAAGACGATAAAAAATAAATACTTTAATACCATTTCTTTGCCTTCCAGACATGTTAGTGATGCTTCAGTGCCCAGCATTACTGGCTGCTGGACAATGGCTATATGTGCCCTTTTCTTGATAACTCTAAAAGACTTGGTAAAATTGCCTCAAACGCTTTTAGTAATTACTGACACTTATTAAGTTAAACTGGAATAGCCACTGCATTGTTTTAACTCTTAATTTCCTTTCTGCTTTTGTCTCAGAACTGTCTAAGTGTAAGTCTCCAAATGAATACTCTAGAGAATTCTTTATCCCCTATTATTCATACGAGGTCTCCCTGAATTACTTTATTTTCACCTTCACAGATTTCTGTACTGGTCTGCAAACACTTCTAATTAATTGCTCCTTTGTTGCAATTATAGTTCCCAAGTGTGTAATAAGAATTTCACAGTGCAAGGAAGAAAATATGGTATCTGTCTAGTGTCCAAAACAAGGCAAGGAGAATAGGAAGATATAAATGGAAAAATGCTGAAATGTCTGAACAATGAGATTGTATTGGTTCAACCTATGCACAGAGTGAGAAAGACTACTTTATTGCCTTGCATGAGGTCTCACACACCTAATTGTAATTTGGAAAATAGTGTATAAAGAGAGTATAATTCTGTTGCTTTACTACTCTTTCAGAATAAGTACTGAAACTACTTCACCAGACAGTCCTTGGCATTTCCAGTCTTTGATGATTGCAAAGTAGTAGTTAGAAGACTCAGCTTTTCTGCTTCAGACAAGAGTCAGAAATCTTACAGAGAGTTTTTACATGTAGGTATGACAACTCTGGATTAGGGATACAAAAACAGAGTGGCTATTTTGTCTCCTGTGAGTTTTCATATCAGTTAGCTATTTTAGTTTTGTGGAATAACAAAATAGGAAATCCAGAAAGGTTCTGCCATTTAAATAGTGAAAATAGACATAATGTTAAATAGATAGATAGATAGATAGATAGATAGATAATATAAGGCATTATTCTGCTACACACACAAAAAAAGTGCAACTGTATTTCTCTGGTTCTGAGTATTACTACTGTGTCATAAGTCTTTGCAAGCTGGCTGGTGAGTTATCAAAGCTTGGAGCAAATATAAATGATGTTGCATAAATCATCTTATCTGTTCAGTGGGCAGTTCTGTCGAGTACCCAAAGCTCTGCATTCCCGTTCAGAAGGATAGAAACTTGCAGCAGCCATATCCATAATTCAAAATTTCTTATTTCTTAATATGAAATGTATTTTAATGTATTTATTAAATGGCTCGTCTCAAGTAAAGACCTTAGTTAAAAAATAATCTTAATAGATTTTTAAATGTATACTGGTAGCAATACTAGAAATTTAGTCCAATATTTGTGTATATTTTTTTTTGAATGCATAAGGTAAGATAAAACTATCATGTGTGCAAATAACATAACACTATGTGTTTATACAACTCTTATGCTTTAACCATTCCCTCTCTCTCACCTTATACAGCTAAGGCTAAGACAATAAACTGGAAACCAAAAGTTCAGACAAACCATTCCCCTTATCACTTTACATCTTCAGCAACTTCTTGTTTCCAGTGAACCATTTTAAGGCTTAGTGAATGTTCTTTTCTATATATTTGCACAATGAATGGTACAGACAACACTATGTCAATAAAATAACTCAGAGTAAATTAGCTTTGTGTTGTTACAAAATTCACTATCTTATAAAGGGTTAACCTTTTCTACTGCTTCTGTATCAAGTGTTTTTCCATTTAGCATTTACTGATATCTAATGCAGTGACAATTCAAAGGGGTGGAAAATCAGGGTTCTTTCTGCAGACAACGTGCTTTAGTCCATTCATAGCTGGTACTCCATCTGTTGTTATAGAAACCAGTTTCATTATTATGACTTCCTGGCTCTCCCAATCTCTCTCATCGAGCTAGCTATTTTAACTACAATCACTACCATGATGTCAAAAGGCTTAACAGTGAAAAGAAAAAAGAGAAAAAGAAAAAAAAAAAACCAACCCTGATCAATCAAATCAGCACTAGTCTGAATACATTCATGTTTTGTCTCTTTCAGTGCATCCTTTCCTTTGCAAGTAGATTTCTTCCTCATTGTGCCCGTTACATATTGAATTCAATGCTATTTTTTTTTCTTTTTTTTTTTTTTTTTTTATTGTAGGAAAGCTACAGTGGACAGATGGAGCTGGCATTTAATCTGGAAGGTGGTAAGAATTGTGGTCATTTTAATCTGCTATGGACAGATCTCACTCTTGTTGATGGTGAAATCTATTAAATCGGGGAATTGTCTCCTAGGCAAAGTGGTAGAACCCTCATTGTCTAGGACCTGTGAAAGTAGTTTGAACAAAATAGAAGAAAATGTTCTGTAAGAAGAATTATACTCTGGAAGAACGATAGACTAGACTGGCTGATTTGTTAGCTATCTCTAACTTTTGTGGGTGTTATAAACAACAGAAAATTTCCCATATAGACAAGAAGTTGAAGTTTACTGTGAGGAAAGAGGAAGAAGGAAAAGAGTTAGGGTTAGAGTCTCTAAAAAACTAATGAAATGTACTTAGTAAACTGTGCAATATTGAAAATAAAAAGAACACATCTCCCTAATTTCCTTATGTGATTGCCTTACGTAATCTCACTAGAAATTTTACATGCTTCTAATAGTGCTCCTAAAATAAGAGTTAGAGAAAACAGGCCCAAATTTTTAGGCATTAAGCTGGACAAGTACAATAGAATCCTGCCAATTATTTATCAGGCTGCATCTTGTCAAAAATAGATGGCTAAATGACAGGGAGACTAGCATACTCAACAATTGAGAAGGAATTGCACTTGGTACTTCATCTTGGCTACTTTTGTGCAGCATAACTTATCACTTTAAAGTTTCTCAAAAGCACAGTCTAATACCACAGATGATTTATGTTTAGTTAAATATGCCAAGTTTATTCACACAGCAAGCATAAATTCTCATTCCAGGCATGGAATATGTGAAGTAATAGTAACCAAAGTGAGCAAATTTTGTATAAAAATTTCTTTGAACAAAATTTTTTTCTTCATTTTACTGGTTCTAAGAATATTTATCTGCAGTTTCATTGGATTTCATAAAGAACAACAAACAGATTTCTGCTGTTATTGTTCAGTAAAGCAGGAATTGGCCAATGTTTTCACCTGTGAATATATCAGTTATTGGATTCCTCCTAATATTTTTCTTTTTATCTTAGACGTTTCATCACATAAACATTTTATATTTCACATTGTTGCATTTCAAACACATTTTCTGCCTTCTAATATATTTCTATAATACGCTGCAGGTAATATTACAAAAATTATGCACAGTGCAATCTAAAATCATCATTCAATTCATTAAGTCAATTTATTTAACAAAACAGAAAAATTTAGGAAGATATTTGGAGAATTTTAGTTACAAAATGAAATGTGACATTTCTCACAATATGCCATGATTTACACTTAAAAAGCAGTTCTGCAATACAAAATAAACACTGATTTGCTATTCACTTCTCTAAATCACACACAAATAAATAACCTAAGTAACAACCTGCAAGAAATTCTGCTTCTACTTTACAGAATAGCCCATTCTTTTTCTTTTCTCCTGTATTTTTAAGTCAGGTTTCAGGGCCTTGTTTTTTAACACTTCACTTTTATAGTTCAGAGAAAAGGTATTGAAAGTATTCTTGAAAACTCTGCTAAATCACTGATGTTGCATTGCTTTTATTTATCAACTTTTTCAAAGAGCAGCAAAAGAGCAGCAAAATGGATAAATTTCCTTGTTCTAGTTTTATGTACTGTGGACATGTAATTTTAATGGTTTTCACTTTTATGTATCATTTAATTGTTAACACTCATCATTTTGAAAAACTAATTTGTATTAAAAAAAAAAAGTTGCCTTCTTAACTTCTAGAAAATTTGTTTGGCATATCTTGATAGTATCACTTCAGCTTTATTCTATTTTTTTACATTTTGGAAACAGTGGAAGTATTTCAGTGTGGTTTGTCATGGAATACTACCTTAGCGATAAAAGTGTCGTTCAAGTTTTGAATATGGTTTTATAGAACTTATCAATCTCTAGCAAGTACTCAATATTCGAAGCCTGGATTTTTCTAGTTGATTGTGAAACATGATTATATTATTTCCCTGAAAGAGCATAATTCAGCACACTGTCATGCATCTTGGATGCTGGTCAGCTACGGAAATTACCATCAGTGGCTCAAACTTGCCAGCTGCTTATGACTGAAATCAGGTTATTCCCTAATGAGCTTACTCTAAACATCTGCCTGCTCTCACCCAGAAATATCTGTGCAGCAGAAAAGAAAGAAATTTGACGTTTCTCTAGGTTTCCAGTAGCAAAGGTGCAACAGTACTAGTAGCTATGGTCAGGCTGTTCAACATTTGAAATAATGCCCTTCTTTCACAGATGGCAAAAGCAGCCTGAAGCCAAATCATCTGTTAGCAATTGCTTTGCTTTTCCCAGGGAACAAAACAGCATATTGTAGGATGGCAAGGAGGAAGAATCAGCACAAGGCAGATCAAATCCATCTGACTGCCACTGAAGCAAATCCAATAAAGGACTGCATTCAAATGGACAATCTTTGAAATCCTTAAAATTCCAGAGTTAAGGAAGCTGTGAGGTCCAGAATGACTAAACAGTTCTCTAGAATTCATCTTTCCCTATTTTAGCAAGCATAAGTTAGAAATACAACTCTAAAAACTTCTGTTTCTATACTGTAAATGCTCTTTCTAAGGTTCTTGATAACTGTTTTATACAATAGATATAAACTGCCCTTACACATGAACAGAAAGAAAACAGAGATATGTACTTCCATAAAGGACCAAACTTTGATTTTGGAGAGATCTTTGTGCAATTAAAAGGAAATTCATGTTTTCTGGTTTTGTTTGCTCGTTATGTTTTGAAAAGGAAATAAAAGGATCATATAAGCATTACTAGTGGACATTCTTGAAAGAAGAGTGAAACTTATGTGAAATATTTTTTCGCATTTATCTGCCTCTGAACACCTACAAAATTACAATCTGCTTCTTTTTTTATCTTTGCTTATATCTTGCTTAAGATGCACAAATCATCTTGACTCCAGTATGATGTTCTGAAATAATCTCTAAGCTGATATTTCTTGTTAGGAAGAATCACTCGATGTCTGTTTCCCCAGCTGACTTTACTGAGTCATTCTAACTTTTCTTGAATATGGAAGCAGCTGTTGCTTATGACATCAGTAATATTATGGTTTCCAAACAGCCTGTCATAAACTGCTTACAAAATCACAGGGCTTTTTTTAAACATCACTGAAGACTTTATGATGGCAACAGCCAGTGATGCAACTAGACTACTAGGCAAATGATCATACTCACTTACTAAAATACCAAGGACTATATTTTGAAGTCTCATATGTGCCTCATAAAATATTTTTGTGGACAGCGGCTTTAAGATCAGCCAAATTTAAGCAAAAAATGCAAGTGCCAAAGAGTAGAAAGAAGAGCAGTCACCAACTACTAGATCAGGCTGCCCAGAGCCGCATCCAGCATTAACATATCAGCTTTTTTTTTTTTGCTTTTATGTATGGCATGTGGCATGATTCAAACCACACAGAAACTAACAAGTAGAATATACATAGGTCATTCAGAAAGTAATGTCTCCTATTTATTTCCACAGAAACTACAATAGATACAGAAAGCATAGTAACACTACTGGGTAGAGCAAATTCTCAGCTAAAAAACTCTATTTTTCAACACAGTCACCACCATTAGCTCTGCATTTTCATCTGTGATGAATAAGAGCCTGCATGCCATGCTTTTAAAAATTTGCACCAGTGAAGGTGACCCACTGTTTTCACAGAGTCTATGACAGCATTGTTGCTAGGAGAATATTTCCCACACAGTCCATTTTCATGCTCCTGAACAGATGGAAGTCAGAGGACTATATGGTGGTTGAGGTAGGACAATCCAGTCAAGACTGGCGACACGCTCAACAGTCTTCAAATGGGGCCTGGCACTATATTGTTGCAAGAAAAGGTTGTCTTCTTATCTGATCAAACTTCGGAAGTCCAAGTATTCAACTTAGTCAATTTCAAGATGTAGGGGTGAGAGTTGGTTTTTCCAGGTTCCAGGAAATTAGAAAGATTACCCCTTCCCTATCCCAAAAGATAGCACACATCAGTTTACCTGCTGAAGTAGCATCATAAACTTCTCCCTTGATGGGGAATTCACACATCATCTCTCCATGGATTGCTGTTCTGACTCATTGTGGTGACACCACACTGCATCTCTGGCATTGATATGATCCAGGAAACTGTCATCTTTAGTCTCATATTGGCTCAGTAGATCCTGACAAACTTCCAGAAACTTTCTGTTTCTGTGAAGAGAGAGTCATAGAATCACAAAATCTCCAAGGTTGTAAAAGACCTCCGAGATCATCCAGCCCTACAATACACCTACCAACAATATTTCTCCGCTAATCCAGTACTATATCTAAACATTTCTTGAACACCTACAGGGACAGGGACTCAGCCACCAACCTGGGCAGCTCACTCCAGCACCTGACCACTCTTTCAGAGAGTAAGTTTTTCCTAATATCCAGCCTGAATCTCCCCTGGTGCAGCTTCAGGCCATCCCCTCTAGTCCTCTCTACTTACGTGCAAGGAGGGGCCAAACCCCACCTTGCCACAACCTCCTTTCAGACACTTGTAGAGAGCTATAAGGTCTCCTCCGAGCCTCGTCTTCTCCAGACTCAACAATCCCAGCTCCCTCATTCCCTCCTGTTCTTCATAAGATTTGTGCTCCAGACCCTTCAGCAGTTTTGTTGCCTTTCCTTGGACCATGCTCCAGGGCCTCAGTGTCTTTCTTGTAATGAGACACCCAAAAGTGAGCATAGTACTTGAAATGTGCTTGCACTAGTGCTTGTAGAAAGGAACGATCACCTCCCTACTCCTGCTGGCAACGCTGTTTCTGATATAAGCCTGGATGCCATAGGCCTTCTTGGCTATCTGGGCACACTGCTGGCTCATGTTCAGCCAAGCATGACCAACACCCTCAGATCCATTTCTTTCACACAGTCTTCCAATCACTATGATCCAAGCTTCTAGCATTGCATGGAGTTCTTGGCCAAAGTGCAAGACATGGCACTTGATCTTGTTGAATTTCATCCCACTGGTCTTGGCCTAGCAATCCAGCCTGTCCAAATCTCTCTGTTGTGCCTTCTTACCTCCGGGCAGATCACCATGTTCTCCCAGCTAGGTATCATCTGTGAGCTTACTGAGAGTGCCCTCAATTCCCTTGTCCAGATCATTAATAAAGATATTTAATAGGAGAGGCCCCTCAGGAACACAACCCATTAATGATCAACAGTTGAACCCCTCACCCTTCATCCAGTTCTGTACCAAGAAAAGAGTACACCTATCAGTGCCACAGGCTACCAGCTTCTCCAGGAGAATAATGTGGGAGACAACATCAAAGGCTTTGCCTAAGTCTAGGCAGACTGTGTCAACAGCCTTTCCTTCATCCGCCAGGTGGGTCACTCAATCATAGATGGATATCAGGTTGGTTAAGCAGGACCTGCCGTTCATGAATCCATGCTAGCTGAGACTGATCCCCAGCTGTCCCACACATATTGTTGATCTCACTCAAGATGACTTGTTCCATAACCTTCCCTAGCACCAAAGTCAGGCTGACATGCCAGTAGTTCCCTGGATCCTCCTTCTGACCCTTCTTACGTATGGGAGTTACATTGGCAAGCTTCCAACCATAGAATTATAGAATCATAGAATCACAAGGCTGGAAAGGACCTACAAGATTACATAGTCCAACTGTCCTCCTATCACAATTACTACTCACTTAGCTACTAAACCATATCTTGTAGCACCTGATCCAGACACTTCTTGAACACCGCCAGGGACAGTGACTCCACCACCTCCCTTCTTTTCTTCTTGGCAGAGGCAGTCTTGATAACCTAAGTACTGGCATGAAAAGGAAAACAAAATGCACTGTTCTCCTGTTCTTTATTCCTACAAGACCTGGCCTCAACACTGTCTCCTGTTTCCCACTGAAATTCTTCAGTTTATATTCTATGCTATATGTATTCAGTTAAATCATGTAAATTACAGGAATAGATGCTCAGTAGTATTTTATTGTTAAGACATCTGCCTAAAGTAACCTATAGAGGCCAATAAAATACAACCTTTCCTTGATGGTGAATTTAAAACAGGGTGTATTTGCAGAAAATAAGCTTAGCTATCAACACATTCTTCTATCTCTGTCTTACATACAATTATAGCTTTTCAATAGCTAATCTGTTCTCCAAGTTATTTTAAATATGTGTCAAAAATGAGAAGGTCCGTTAAAAAGGAACAATGCAGGCAGAATCAAGATATTTCAGACTGAGATAGACCCCAAACACTCAAGTCTTCTGTGTTTGAATTTAAAACAACGTTATCCAATTTATCATGATCTTGTAATTTATCAAAATCACATGGGAGGTTACACAAAAGGCCATGTAAATATTTATTTGACCTATAAATAATTGTGTCACCCTCAAAGAGATGAAACTTTGCATTTCAGAAGGGTGGATCAATATCATAAATACACAATGACAAAATTAAGAAGCCAAGAGCTGAAACTTCAAGGACTCTGATAGGGCAAAAAATGTTATTTGAGCACAGTACTCTACACACATTAAGACCTACAAAAATATATATATTTAAAATTTTCTTCCCATCTTCTTTACACTCATCACAAAATAAGTTATTCATAAACTGTATTATTTCTGTCCCTTTTTCATTAGACATGAAGACGCTCACACTAACCTATCCTGAGTTATAATACACAAATACTTCTGATCTCCCTTGGCTTCCAATCATGTAGAAGTCAAATTGAAGATCTCTATATTTATCTTAAAAGTTTTGAAGCAATTATGTCTTAAATAATTCCTAACTTGCTTTCTTTCTTTTAGCATGATGGGAATCTACTGTTATTTCAGAAAACAAATTACTGAATCGTAGAACAATTTGTGTTGGAAGGGACTTCAAGGTCACCTAGTTCCAATTCCCCTGCTCTGGGCAAAGACACCTCCCACTAGACCAGACAGTTTGAAGCCCCATCCAGCGTGGTCTTGAATGCTTCCAAGGAGGAAGCATTCACAAGTTTGCTTGGCAGTCTGTTGTAGTGTCTCATCATCCTCACAGTAAAGAATTTCTTCCTAATATCAAGTCTAAATCTGCCCCTTTCCAGTTAAAAACCACTCCCCTTCATCCTCTTTCTACATGCCCTACTGAAAAGTCCCTCCCCACCTTTCTTGTAGGCAGAATTCAGATATTGGAAGTCTGGAATAGGGTCTCCTTAGAGCCTACTCCATGCTGAAAAGCTCTAGGTCTGTCAGCTTGTCTTCGCAGGGGAGGTGCTCCAGTCCTCTGATCATCTTTATGGTCCTCCTCTGCACCTGCATCATGTTCTTCTTGAGTTGGGGGACCCAGAACTAGATGCAGGAGAGCTCTCACAAGAGCAGAGGGGCAGAATCCCTTGACCTGCTGGTCACACTTCTCTTGATGCAACCCAGAATACAGTTGGCCTTTTGGGCTGAAAGCACACCTTGATGGCTCATGTTGAACCTTTCATCAACCAACATTCCCAAATCCTTCTTCTCAGGGCTGCTCTCAAGCCATTCTCCACCCAACCTGTATCTGTGCTTCGGATTGTCCTGACCCAGGTGCAAGACTTTGCACTTGGCTGGTTGAACTTCATGAGGTTGACATGAGCCCACCTCTCAAGCCTGTCCAGGTTCCTCTGGATAGCATCTCTTCCTTCTAGCATGTCAACTGCTCTCAATTCCACTGTCCATGTCTCCTACAAAGATGTTAACAGCACAGATCCCTGAGGAACATCCACTCATCAGTGGTCTCCACCTGGATATTGAGTCGATAATTGCGACTCTCTGAGTGTGACCATCCAGTCTGACATCTGTGTGATGCTTTTGAATGTCAGTAACAGAGCACTCTCAACAGGAAAACATAAGTTCAAGATGTCTCTCTGTCAACCGTTTACGGGCTGGTTTGGCCCAGTTCCGTGACGAGCGGGGCGGAGGGATCCGCAGAGCCGCGCCTCCGGAAAAAAAGGAAACAGGAGACCCCAAAATAATTAAAACAGCGGCACTGATCTGAGGAGAAACAAACAAACTTACTAAGTATATTATCAGAATGCAAGATAACACACTATAATACAATATAATCAGAATTGAAGCTAATAAATCAAATATAATGAGAGAGAGAATGTCCAAAAGGTGGATAGGCCTCACCACAATGCTGAGGCGAGATGCGCAGTCCAGTTGAGCAGCAGGGAGACGGGAGCAGTGCCCACGACGAAGGGCAGGCGAGAAAGAGCAATCAGGCGACCTTGCCAGGAGTTAAACCTCCTCTCCCTGACCGCAAGGTCCCCTGGGGAATGTAGTTCTTCTTCTCTTCAGGGCAGGTACCCAGGACTTGAGCATTGACAGTTAAAGTCCCAGTGCCCCACATGATGTTATGATGTGAAATACCGAAAGCCAAAAATCACAAAACCATGACACTCTCCTACAAGTGAGCAGAAGCATACTCATGTAAGTAATCAATAGTAAGATCAGGCTCTGGAATCATTCCTTGCTATGACTGTTACATTGTCTTTATGATAGTCTTATATTTGGAATATTGAAACTATTCCACAAAAAAAGTACATAATGTATAACATATGATGTAATACTTACCTGACTTTCAGAGGTGAAGCAGGGTAGAAGATTTCATCACAATAAAAGCAATACTAACAAGTCCTTAAGTAATTTTAATTTCTATTACTTAAACATTAAAAAATAAGAAAAAAAGAACCAGAAGACTCATACTTTTTCACAAGATAGGTAGTTATCAGAGGTATTTTATTCCTTTTGGTTATTCTCTCTTCTAGATAGATGGCTGCCAAAGCTATAAAAATGCTGTCAGACTCAGTTTGAAATATAATCTCCTTCTCCTAACTGCAGTTGTTCATTGGAAAGCATTTCATTATTAAAACTTCTCCCATCAAAACTCACTTTCTAGAAGCCAACTTATAAGATATGAGCCTCCATTGTGGTTTGTTAGTCACTTCATATTTAATCATTCATCCCAGAGTGACTGCTTATTACTATTTTACAAAACTCCAATTGCAAAATGAGGTCATAAAAGTAAGAATGTGATCAACACCTCTGTTTTTTATTTTTACATCTCCATTACTATGTCTGTTCATCTAATCTTAACTGGTATCTCCAGTTGTAAAGGTATTAACAATTACTGCAGGGAAGACATTATGACTCTAAATGTTATTAAAGTCCTTTTTCTGGGATCCCTACTAGTGGTATTGTCATTTACAGAGAAAAGGGTACTAGACTGCAAGTTATTATAAATTGCCAGATAAAATGTTCAGCATGAGATTATGGGATAGCAAGAGGATCTATTCTAGAATTAAAAAGCCCCAGAAAGCTGCAAGATGTCTGAAAAGCAATGAAACATTCTGAGATGCCTATGGAAATATCAGTTCTCCAGGAACCTGGGAATTATGCATAGCCCCAGAATCAGTTGAAGTCTTTAAATTATTATGCTTATAACAGTAAATCATTTTGGATCTCAGCTAGCTGAGTACTCTTGCAGATAAAACCACGAGAGCTAAAACTTGCTGAAGCATTAAAATGACAGAAGTGCCAGACTACTTAATTCTCCGAATACCTTGTAATACTTTACTTAGCCTAAGAGGATTCATGATGCAATACCAAACTTTAAGTTTCAGAAAATCTCTTTGACTGATGTTCTGAGGCAGTTATTCCTCAGCCATGCACATAAAAGAATCAGAAGATCATCCTTAGAATATGATCAGACGACAATTTTAGGTCTCAGGTATTTTGCAATGTTAAGAAAACAACAGACGAAAAACATGAGAAATTATGTTAGGCATAGTCACATATTGGAGTCACATAGCCACAGATTGGAGTATCCAGTAGTAATAACAAAAATGCAAACCCATTTACACATTCTTTACTCAATTCCTGCATAAAGCCCATGATCTCTTGAGGTCCTATCTAATTCCTGCAATTCTGTGATTTCCATGCAACTTCAAAAAAAAAAAAAAAAAAAAA